>NC_088395.1:1195000-1432500 GCF_037993035.2 Macaca fascicularis | reverse complement strand
CAGGTCTTTGGGAGGCCAAGGCAGGCGGATCACTGGAGGTCAGGAGTTCCAAACCAGCCTGGTCAACAGAGTTTTTCAGTGAAACCCTGTCTTTACTAAAATACAAAATTAGCCGGGCGTGCTGGTGTGCACCTGTAATCTCAGCTACTGGGGAGGCTGAGGCAGGAGAATCGCTTGAACCCGGGAGGTGGAGGTTGCGGTGAACACAGATCACGCCATCGCACTCCAGCTTGGGCAACAGAGCGAGGCTCCCTCTCGAAAAAAAAAAAAAAAATTACCATCTTAAATACAATCTAATGGTATTTAGCTCATTCACCGTGTTGTAAAATCATCCCCTCTATATACTTCCAATACATTTTTATGACGCTTAAAAGGAGACCTGTGCCTATTTGCAGTCCCTCCCACTTCTCCCTTCCCTCCTCCCTCTGGCAATCACAAATCTGCAGTATTTTTCAGCCTAAACAGGAAGGAAGTACCAATACCGCTACAATGTGGATGAACCTCAAAAATTCTATGCTAAATGCAAGAATTGTGAAACTCAGAGAATACTGGCGACCAGGGAGATTATTAGGGTCAAGGAGATGATTGGGGGGACCAGGGAGCATATTGGGGAATAGGGATGTTTTTAGGGACTAAAGCGACACCCTTGGAGAAAGTTCTGTTGACGTTACCTCCAAGTACACAAGCCCCAGAGGTCACACCCTTCACTGCTACTCCAAACCGCTTGCTATATGTTTTTTTTTTTTTTAAGTTTTTTACATTTTTGTTTCTCTGCAATCTCCACTTCCGGGGTTCAAGTGATTCTCCCGCCTCACCTCCCAAAAATAGCTGGGATTACAGGCATGTGGCACCACGCCCAGCTAATTTTAGCATTTTTGGTAGAGATGGGGTTTCACCATGTTGATCAGGCTGGTCTCGAACGCTTGACCTTGAGTGATCCGCCCATCTCAGCCTCCCAAAGTCCTGGGATTACAGGTGTGAGCCACCACTCCTGGCCTTAATTTTTATTCTTAGAGGCAGAGTCTTGCTCTGTTGCCTAGGCTGGAGTGCAGTGACATGATCATAGCTCACTGCAGCCTCTAACTCCTGGCCTCAAGTGATCCTCCCCCCTCAGCCTCCCAAGTAGCCGAGATTACAGGCATCGACTGCCATGCCCGGCTAATGAAAGGGTCTTGTTCTGTTGCCCAGGCTGGAGTGCAGTGACATGATCATAGCTCACTGCAGCCTCTAACTCCTGGCCTCAAGCGATCCTCCCCCCTCGGCCTCCCAAGTAGCCAAGATTACAGGCACTGACCGTCATGCCCGGCTAATGAAAGGATCTTGCTCTGTTGTCCAGGCTGGAGTGCAGTGACATGATCATAGCTCACTGCAACCTCTAACTCCTGGCCTCAAGCGATCCTCCCCCCTCAGCCTCCCAAGTAGCTGAGATTACAGGCATGGACCGCCATGCGTGGCTAATGAAAGGATCTTGCTCTGTTGTCCAGGCTGGAGTGCAGTGACATGATCATAGCTCACTGCAGCCTCTAACTCCTGGCCTCAAGCGATCCTCCCCCCTCAGCCTCCCAAGTAGCTGAGATTACAGGCATGGACCGCCATGCGTGGCTAATGAAAGGATCTTGCTCTGTTGCCCAGGCTGATCTTGAACTCCTGGCTCCAAGCCATTCTCCTGCCTTGGCCTCCCAAAGCACTGGGACTAGAGGCATGAGCCACAGTGCCTGGCCAGTGCACTAAACCGTTTGCGTCTTGGTTGTTGAATCTCCCTGCATGCGCGATAATTCCGAGCTTTGTCATCTGAGGATTGTATTTAAAGTTACAATAGACACGTGTGTGGGATGTGTGGAAAATATTCTGAAACCACATGGAGGTGCTGGCTGCACGGAGGCATGAATGCAATAAATACCCCTGAGCTATTGCCTTTACAATGATTGATTTCATTATGTAAACCCCACCTTTTCTTTTCTTTTCTTTTCTTTTTTTTTTTTTAAAGAGACGAAAAGAGGGCAGGGCACGGCGGCTCACGCCTGTAATCCGAGCATTTTGGGAGGTAGAAGCGGGTGGATCACCTGAGGTCAGGAGTTCAAGACCATCCTGGCCAACATGGTGAAACCCCGTCTCTACTAAAAATACCAAAAAATTAGCTGGGCATGGTGGTGGGGGCCTGTAATCCCAGCTACTCGGGGGGCTGAGGCAGGAGAATCACCTGAACCCAGGAGGCAGAGGTTGCGGTGAGCCAAGATCACGCCACTGCACTCCAGCCTGGGTAACAAGAGCGAAACTCCGTCTCAAAAAAGAAAAAAGAGAGAGAGAGAGAAAGAGAAAGACATAAAAAAACAAAAAAAAAAAAAAAAAAACCATGCAATACCCCCTGTCTCGCTTCCTCATTCTGGGCTATAAACAGTCTTTGCGGGACGCTTTTCGAGCTGCACGGGAATTAGGAGGTTGTCTGTTACTCTCACCGGAAACAAAGGAAGGGGAGTTTCTGAAACCTCCCCCACCAGATAGCCAGCTGAGGTGCGGCTGGCTGGCTTCCTTCACCCCATACAACTCGCTTCTAAATAAACACACTTTCATTGCTGTTTCTAAGCACTCATGCAAATAACTGACGGTCCACAGTCCTGCCTGGCCTTCTTCCTGTTCTTATAAGGAAACATCGTGGAGCATCTCTGCTGCAAACCCATCTCACCTTAATTTCGAATCCTCCTGACAGGATCCTGGGGCTTAGAGTTCCAACCTATATATTTTGGGGTGATATAAACCTTCAGACAATAGCAGGAAGTAAGAGCCAGAGGGTACAGGATTTCTTTTGGGGGTGATGGAAGTATCCTAAATGGCCGGGTACGGTGGTTCACGCCTGTCATCCCAGCAAATCTGGGAGGCCGAGGCAGGTGGATCACGTGAGGTCGGGAGTTTGAGACCAGCCTGGGCAACATGGAGAAATCCCATCTCTCCTAAAAATACAAAATTAGCCGGGTGTGATGTCGGGCGCCTGTAATCCCAGCTACTCGGGTAGCTGAGGCAGGGGAATCACTTGAACCCGAGAGGCAGAGGCTGTGGCGAGCTGAGATTGTGCCACTGCACTCCAGCCTGGGTGACAAGAGCAAAACTGTCTCAAAAAAAAAAAAAAAAGAAAAGAAAAGAAAAGAAAAGAAAAGAAAGAAAAGAAAAGAGAAGAAAAGAAAGGAAAGGAAAGGAAAAGAAAAGAAAAGAAAAGAGAAAAGAAAAGAAAAGAAAAGATGCTAAAATAGATTGTGGAGAGGTGTTTGCACAACTCAATGTTCTGAATCCAATGAACTGTAGATGGGTGAATTGCATGCTATAGGAATTCTATCTCTACAAAGCTGTTTTTACCTCTAAAAAAATAATAATAATAATAAAGGAAAAGAAAAAGGCAGGCTGGGCACAGTGGCTCACGCCTGTAATCCCAGCAGTTTGGGAGGCTGAGGTGGGCGGATTGCTTGAGGTCAGGAGTTTGAGACCAGCCTGGGCAACATGGTGAAACCCCGTCCCTACAAAAAATACAAAAATTAGCTGGGTGTGGTGGTGGGTGCCTGTCATCCCAGCTACTCTACTCGGGAGGTTGAGGCAGGAGAATTTTGCTTGAACCAGGGAGGCTGAGGTTGTGGTGAACAGAGATTGCGCCACTGCACTCCAACCAGGGCAACAGAGCAAGTCTCCGTCAAAGGGAATGGGAGAGAAGGGAAGGGAGAGGGAAGGGTAAGGGGGAGGGAAAGGGTGGCATGCCTGCCACCATGTAAGATGGAACTTTGCTTCTCCTTTGCCTTCTGCCATGATTGTGAGGCCTCCCCAGCCATGAGGAACTGTGAGTCCATTAAACCTCTTTCCTTTATAAATTACCCAGTCTTGGGAATGTCTTTGTTTGTTTGTTTGTTTGTTTTGGAGATGGAGTTTCACTCTATTGCCCAGGCTGGAGTGCAATGGCATGATCTCAGCTCACTGCAACCTCCACCTCCCAGGTTCGAGCGATTCTCTTGCCTCACCCTCCCGAGTAGCTGGGACTACAGGTACCCACCACCACGCCAGGCTAATTTTTGTATTTTCAGTAGAGATGGGGTTTCATCATGTTGGCTCTAGGATGGTCTTGAACGCCTGACCTCAGGTGATCCACCTGCCTCAGCCTCCCAGTGTGCTGGGATTACAGGCTTGAGCCACTGCACCCGGCCAGGTACGTTTTTATTAGCAGCGTGAGAACAGACTAATACCGTGGGCCTGCCCGCACCTTAATCTCAGACTGTTCACCTCCAGGACTGGGAGATGATGAATTTCTGTTGTTTAAGTACCCCCCAGTGTGGAGTCATTGTTTGCTATACCCTCAGGACACTCTTACAAAGGAGGAGACCCTGGACAGGAGACCTCCCCAGCCTGGGAGCCTCTTCTCTTTGCTTATGTATCTGGTGTGTTGAGCCCTGGACAAAAGAGCCAGGAGAAAAGGCAGAGGAGCAGGTGGGCCCCCATATCACCAAAGGCACAACACTTACTCACCTGGAATTCCAGAAGGATCCACCTGGCCATGTTGGGTGTTGTCAGGGAGTGACATGGGACTGACCAGAGGACTCATGTGAAGGAAGTTATAAGGCAGGAAGCCAGGTGTCAATCAGGAAGAAGTCTCAGACCACAGACAGCTAAGAGAATGGTGTCTGGAGTCCCAGAAGGGACTCAGCTAGCCATCCGTAGACGTGGTGTTGAAGGCCAGTGCTTGGTGCCATCAAGAGAATGGAAGGTGTCGACTTAAAATCACGAGATTGGTTGGGCAAGGTGGCTGTGTCTTTCACCCCAGTGCTTTGAGAGGTTTAAGTGGGAGGATGGTTTGAGCCCAGGAGTCGGAGGCTGCAGTGAGCTATGATCACACCACTGCATTCCAGCCCGGGTGACGGACCGAGATCTCATCATTAAAAGGAAAAAAAATGATGAAATGTACACATTTGGAGAGGAGAGCTTGTTGTGTACAGCCTAACAGGCTGGGAAATATAGCCTCTGGCAGAGACTAAAAGTAGACATTTCGAAGGAGAAAAGACACAGCCTAACAGGCTGGGAAATGTAGCCTCTGGCAGAGACTAAAAGTAGACGTTTCGAAAGAGAAAAGACACAGCCTAACAGCCTGGGAAATATAGCCTCTGGCAGAGACTAAAAGTAGACGTTTCAAAGGAGAAAAGACACAGCCTAACAGGCTGGGAAATGTAGCCTCTGGCAGAGACTAAAAGTAGACGTTTCAAAGGAGAAAAGACACAGCCTAACAGGCTGGGAAATGTAGCCTCTTCCAGAGACTAAAAGTAGACGTTTCAAAGGAGAAAAGACACAACCTAACAGGCTGGGAAATGTAGCCTCTTCCAGAGACTAAAAGTAGACGTTTTGAAGGAGAAAAGACAGAGATGGGAATTTATGTTGAGTGAGATAACCAAACATACTTGTATTGAACAGGTTACAGGAGGAGCTATGAATTTCAATGAAGGGTGTCCTCACACGTGCATACAGGACAAACATGTGTGTAACAGAAGTTCCATGTTCACTTTGGGGGCGGAGACTTTTAACATTTAATGCATCACATTGAGGCTGTCTATATCAAAAGGTGTTTTCTTTTTTTCTTTTCTTTTTCTTTTTGAGATAGAGTCTCACTCTGTCACCCAGGCTGGAGTGCAGTGGCGTGATCTCGGCTCACCACAACCTCTACCTCCCAGGTTCATGCCATTCTCCTGCCTCAGCCTCCTGAGTAGCTGGGACGACAGGCACCCACTACCATACCCGGCTAAATTTTTTTTTTTTCAGTAGAGACGGGGTTTCACCATGTTAGCCAGGATGGTCTCGATCTCCTGACCCCGTGATCCACCCACCTCGGCCTTCCAAAGTGCTGGGATTACAGGCACGAGCCACTGCACCTGGTCTCTTTTCTTTTTCTTTTTGAGACAGAGTCTCACTCTGTTTGCCCAGGCTGGAGTGCAGTGATGTCATCACGGCTCACTGCAACTTCCACCTCCCAGGTTGAAGCAATTCTCCTGCTTCAGCCTACTGAGTAGCTAGGATTACAGGCACATGCCACTGTGCCTGGCTAATTTTTGTGTTTTTAGTAGAGACAGGGTTTTGCCATGGTTGCCAGGCTGGTCTTGAACTCCTGATGTCAAGTGATCCACCCATCTCAGCCTCCTAAAGTGCTGGTATTACAGACATGAGCCACTGAGCCTGGCCGTCAAAATGTTCCAGGACACAGAGGCACTGAGTGTGCAGCCTCTGTCAACCATCCAGAACCAGCCCACTGTCAGAGTCTCTTACCAGGAGAAAGTGGTTGAAATTAATCTCTTGTGCAATGGAAGCTGTAGTTATGGCTGGTGGAGCAGGGGGTCCATGAGTGAGCGTCTGTGAGTTGCATGAGCTTCACTGGTTTTCATATGGCTCATCTCCAAGCCTGGGCTTGTTCAGCTGCCAGAGAAAAACAAAAAGCTTGTAGCAGTGAGGACACTGGTGGTGTTCCTCGAAGCTACTCTCCCAGAGTAGTGAGCCCTTCGTGCTCTAAGCCCGATGTAGACAGATAGATGAATAGATATAGCTATTCCATGATTGATAGATATTGAGAGAGATGGATGAACAGATTAGATGATAGACTATTGATGGCTAGCTATTGAGATAGATAGGTAATACATAGATATAGATGATAGATTGACAGATATTGAGACAGATAGGTGATAGATGATAGATGTATATAGATGATAGATGAGATAGATAGGTACATAGATAGATAGATAGATAGATAGATAGATAGATAGATAGATAGATAGATAGAAAGATGATAGTTAGATACATGGTAGATACAATGAATGGATGGATATGTAGATACATAGATGATAGAATACATGGATGGACGATGGATGGATGGATGAATGAATGGATGGATACATAGATGATAGATATATAGATGGATGGATAGATACATAGATACCCAGATGACAGATGTAGATAGATAGAGATATATAGATAGATAGATGGATAGATAGATAGGATAGATACATAGATACATAGATAGATAGATGATAGACAATAGAGAGAGAGAGAGATAGAATAGATGGGTGGATGGATAAATACATACAGGATAGACAGATGAATAGATGGATAGATACATACATGATAAATAGATAACAGATACATGATAGATACAAGGAATGGATGATACATAGATACATAGATGATATAATAGATGGATGGATGGATGGATAAATACATACAGGATAGACAGATGGATGAATACATGGATAGATACATACATGGTAGATAGATAGCTAATAGTTAGATACATGATAGATACAATGAATGGATGGATACATAGATACATAGATGATAGAATAGATGGATGGATGGATGGATGGATGGATGGATAGATAGATAAATACATACAGGATAGATGGATGAATAGATGGATAGATACATAGATGATAGATAATAGATAGATGGAGATAGATAGATAGATAGATACATACATACATAGAATGGATGGATGGAGAGAGAGAATAGATGGATGGATAGATGGATGGATGGATAGATAGATAAATACATACAGGATAGACGGATGAATAGATGGATAGATACATAGATGATAGATAATAGATAGATGGAGATAGATAGATAGATACATACATACATAGAATGGATGGATGGAGAGATAGAATGGATGGATGGAGAGAGAGAATAGATGGATGGATAGATGGATGGATGGATAGATAAATACATACAGGATAGATGGATGAATAGATGGATAGATACATAGATGGCTAGACAGGTAGATAGATACATAGATGATAGATACATAAATAGATGGACCTGGATAGGTAGATACATACATGGATACATAGATAACCAATAGACAGAGTCTCTCATGTGGGGATGACCAATATATGGAGTCTCTCAGCCTCAGCACTGCTGACATTTGGGGCTGGACGACTCTCTGTGGTGGGACCGTCCCATGCACTGTAGGGTGTTGAGTAGCGTCCATGGGCTCCACCCACCAGAGGCCAGGAGCTCCTGCACCCCGTTGTGGGTGGAGGATGTGTCTGCTGAGATGTCTCCGCTGCCAAACGTTCCCTGGGGACCGCAATGGCCCCAGTTGAAAACCTGTGGTCAACACTCAGCCTGGTTAATAGCAGCATGAAGGCCACCACCCCAGCAGACTGCCTGCAGCTCTGCCGGCCCCTGGGGGCTTCCCATGGTTTCAGAGACACTCAGCAGTACGGCCAGAACAGCAGAGTCTGTTGTGAGGAATCTTATGTCACCTGACTTAAGCCATTGCTGGATTTCCCCCCAAACCCTCAGGCTGTCGGGGGGCAGGGGCGTCGTGAAGAGAGGCCAACAGGCACACGCCGTATGGGGTGGGAGAGGTGAGGGTGGCGGCACGGAGGTCTCCCGCCTGGTCCCGCCCGGCTGCAAAGACGTGGGGTGTGTGTCGAGTGACAGACACCCTTTCATTCAGGCACGCCTTTCCACGTTATCAGCCGTGGCTCTGACCACGGCTATGCCATGACCTAATAACTAACCTCAATTTCCTCTTCTGTCAAGTAAGAAAAACCCTTACTTTCCCTCCCCTCACCACAGGGCTGCTATACCCACACACCGGCTCAAGCGCACTAGGAAGCTTCTCATGAAGGAGGCATGCGAAGTCAGGTGCGGGGGGTGGTGGGGGGAATCGCGGAATCGCGTCGCCCACAGGAGGGGCCGGCACGTGGGGACTCCGCCGGGTGCTGCGACCGGGGACCGTCACGGCCCTGACCCTCAGCTTAGCGATCCACACAACAGGTACATCGCCAGCACTGCAGGGATTCAGGAGCTACCCCAGCTCCAAACCACTGTCGGTGGTCACCTGGGATATGAGTGACGGTTTTTCTGCATGGGTGATGATGATTTTCGGCTAGGAAGGCTTGGGTGGGGTCCTGGCGTGTCTCCCAGGACAAGTCATCCAACGAGAGATGAGGTTGATTTTTTTTCGAGGACTCACAAGGTAGCAGGTGCGAACTGCCAGGTGTTCAAGGACAACATGCAATGGCAGGTCCCATCTCGTCCGGTGAAATCCAGGGGATTTTGTCTTGGACACACACAGACAACAAGCCAGGACGGCTGCCCTGATCTGGCCTCTGATCTTAGATCTTCCTTGCTTGGTTCAGAGGCAGCTGGGGGGTTGCATGTACAGAAGGGCTCCAGGAGCCTTTTGCAAATAGCAGAGCATGGAATCTTTGGACCGGGGACCACGGAATCAATGTGGCTTCCAACTAAATTGCATCTTAATTTTAGTCATGGGGATTCCTATGACCCATCCGTGGCCTACAGAAATGACAGTAGCCAGCAAGTGGCCGGGCGCGGTGGCTCACGTCTGTCATCCCAGCACTTTGGGAGGCCGAGGCAGGCGGATCATGAGGTCAGGAGATTGAGACCATCCTGGCTAACACAGTGAAACCCCGTCTCTACTAAAAAATACAAAAAATCAGCCGGTGTGGTGGCAGGTGCCTGTAGTCCCAGCTACTCGGGAGGCTGAGGCAGGAGAATGGCGTGAACCCGGGAGGCGGAGCTTGCAGTGAACCGAGATTGCGCCACCGCACTCCAGCCTGGGCGACAGAGCGAGACTCCATCTCAAAAAAAAAAAAATGTGGCCAGAAAGTAACAAACATCCAAACGTTCAGGGTCCCTCTGAGTCACCGAGCTCATGGTGATGTCGTGAAGATTCTTCTCCACGTGGCAGACACATCTTTACATCCAAACACCTCTCTCTCCTCTGCCTTCTTTCTTTCCTGGACTCCTGACACCCCCAGCTCAGGGCTGAAAAGAAGGCAATTTCTCAACGGAAGGGAAACAGAGGCGGTCATCTCCCAGAAGATACATCTCCATCTATAGCCTGGTAGGCCATACCAGCTCTCTCTAGGAGACAGTTCTCTCTCTCTGTCTTCTTTTGTCTGCCTAATTAGCCTCCTGGCTCATCTTAGAAGGGAAAGGGCACAGAGGAGCATGGTTTAAGAAGGAAATTAAGGCACGGTGGCTCACACCTGTAATCGCAGCACTTTGGAAGCCTCAAGCAGGTGGGTCATCCAAGGTTAGGAGTTCGAGACCAGCCTGGCCAACATGGTGAAACCCCCGTCTCTGCTAAAAATACAAAAATTAGCTGGACGTAGTGGCGGGCACCTGTAGTCCCACCTAATCAGGAGGCTGAGGCAGGAGAATCACTTGAACCCAGGAGGCGGAGCTTGCAGCGAGCCGAGATTGCACCACTGCACTCCAGCCTGGGTGACAGAGCGAGACTCTGTCTCAAAAAAAAAAAAAAAAAAAAAAAAAAGGAAATTAAGATGCTTTGTTCAATGTAAACAAAGATATTCTTTTGTTACAAGGTTTAGAAATGGGAAATGATTTTTTTAAATGCAGTACTCCAGGAATTTTACACAGAGCTAGAAATGGAAGAATTACTCTATCTGCAAATCCTCCTCTTGGATTTTTTGGGGTTTTTTTGTGTTTTTCTGTTTGTTTGTTTTTGAGACGGAGTCTTTTGCTCTGTCACCCAGGCTGGAGTGCAATGGCGCAATCTCGGCTCACTGCAACCTCTGCCTCCCGGTTTCAAGCGATTCTCCTGCCTCAGCCTCCCGAGTAGCTTGGATTACAGGCACCTGCCACCACACCCGGCTAAGTTTTGTATTTTTAGTAGAGACGGGGTTTCACCATGTTGGCCGGGCTGGTCTTCAACTCCTGACCTCAGGGGATCCTCCCACCTCGGCTTCCTACAAGGCTTTTTGTATCGTCCTAAGCTAGTGGATAATATTCTGAAATTGTTGGCGAGACACCAAGCTTTATCGTCAGTTCTCTGCAGACCTTCATCCAATGCCTTTGTGTGAGGTGGTTGCATTTTTCAGGCCTGTCCTTGCTGGACATGAGGAAACTCATTCAATGGACACTCTCTGTGGTCCTTAAGACACCAAGGCCAACGGAAAGGCCGGTGACGAGGCCCGCTGTGGCTTCCTTCTCGGAAAGATAAAGATCTGCTTTCCACAGTCCCATCCGTTTTTGCGATGGGCAAGCGGCCAGAGTAGTAGCAGGTCACACACAGAAACAGCCCAGCTCTTCTGAGACGCCCTGACTCACGTTTCCAATTCGAGGTTCAGCATGAGATTTTCGGGTTTGTTTTTTGTTTTTTTGAGACGGAGTCTCGCTGTCATCCAGGCTGGAGTGCAGGGTCGCGATCTCGGCTCACTGCAACCTCCGCCTCCCGGGTTCACGCCATTCTCCTGCCTCAGCCTCCAGAGTAGCTGGGACAACAGGCACCTGCCACCACACCGAGCTTATGTTTTGTTATTTTTTTAGTACAGACAGGGTTTCACCGTGTTAGCCAGGCTGGTCTCGATCTCCTGACCTCGTGATCCGCCCGTCTCAGCCTCCCAAAGTGCTGGGATGGCAGGCGTGAGCCAGCTGAAGCACTAAGCCCTCAACAGCCTCCAGCCCAGCGTATGCAGACACGCAGGGATTTTGCACTTGGGGAGGTTTTAGGCTGCTCGTTCAATAGGGATCCGATCGAATAACGAGACACCCAGTCACAGAGGCACTGGGTCGAGGTGTGGACGTGACGGAATCAGGGATTTAGACACGGGACTGTGACATGGGCGGAGCTGTGTCTCCTTTAAATTCATGGATGAGAATCCTAATGCCCAGGACCTTCAAATGCAACTGCCTTTCCACGTAGAGTCTTTGAAGAGGTGTTTGAGGTTCAACGAGTCTATGGGTGGGTCCTGATCCAATAGGACTGGCCTCTTTATGAGAAGGGATTAGGACACAGACACACACAGAGGGATGACCACATGAGGACACAGGGAGAAGACGGCGTCTCCAAGCCCAAGACAGAGGTCTCAGGAGGAACCAGCCCTGCCCACACCTGGATCTCAGACTTCCAGCCTCCAGGACTGTGGGAGAATCAATGTCTGTTGTTGATAACCCCCCAGTCTATGGTATTCTGTGATAGCAGCCTGAGATGGACTAAGACACCTCATAAGAAGAGGAGATGAGGACACAGACACACACAGAGGGACGAGCCTGTGAGGACACAGGGAGAAGACGGCGTCTCCAAGCCCAGGAGAGAGGCCTCAGGAGGAACCAGCCCCGCCCGCAGCTTGATCTCAGACATTCACCCTCCAGGATTGTGGGAGAATCAATGCCTGTTGTTTAAGCTGCCTTGTCTGTGGGACTTTGTTACGGAAGCCCAAGATAACTAACACAGACTGCATAGGTTTCTACACAGCATTAAGATATGACACCTGCCAGGTGCGGTGGCTCACACCTGTAATCCCAGCACTTTGAGAGGCCGAGGCGGGTGGATCACCAGGTCAGGAGTTCGAGACCAACCTGACCTACATAGTAAAACTCCATTTCTATTAAAAATACAAAACATTAGCCGGGCGAGGTGGCGGGCGCCTGTAGTCCCAGCTACTCGGGAGGCTGAGGCGGGAGAATGACATGAACCCGGGAGGCGGAGCTTGCAGTGAGCAGAGATCGCACCACTGCACTCCAGCCTGGGCGACAGAGTGAGACTCTGTCTCAAAAAACAAAACAAAACAAAACAAATGATAGCATTTATTGCAGTTCTCTTCTCTAGTCTTCCGGCTCTCTGAAATGGCAAACTGATCTTCTAATCATAATCCTAATCTTCTGTCTGTCAGAAATAGCAATCAGCTCCCACAAAATACAGAGCAACCACATTGCCCAGTGAGGGACCTCTTCTGTCTATGCCTTCCCTGGCTTCTGTCGTTAGACATGGCCTAGAGATCCTGGCCGGGAGGGGTTCGTTGTGTCCACACTTGCTTTTAGCCGCTGACTTCTCTGGAACAGGTGGATGAGGCAAAGCTGTGAATTCTGATTGTCAGCCCAGCACAACGACGGAAATACAGGTTCAGCTCATCACCCTGCTTCTTCTCCCAGCCTTGTCAAAAAAACTCTGAGATCTGGGCTGGAGACACTGATTTTTTTCCAATCTGATAGATGGTTTTTTTTTTTGTTTTTTTTTTTTTTGAGATGGAGTTTTGCTCTTGTTGCCCAGGCTGGAGTGCAGTGGTGTGATCTCGGCTCACAGCAACCTCCGCCTCCCGGGTTCAAGTGATTCTCCTGCCTCAGCCTCCCGAGTAGCTGGGATGACAGGTGCACACCACAATTCCCAGATAATTTTTTTTTTTTTTTTTGGAGATGGAGTCTTGCTCTGTCTCCCAGGCTGGGGTGCAGTGATGCAATCTCAGCTCATCGCAAGCTCCGCCTCCTGGGTTCACACCATTCTCCGGCCTCAGCCTCCTGAGTAGCTGGGATTACAGGCACCCACCACCACGCCCAGTTAATTGTTTTGTATTTTTAGTAGAGATGGGGTTTCACCGTGTTCGCCAGGATGGTCTTGATCTCTTGACGTCACGATCCGCCCGCCTTGGCCTCCCAAAGTCCTGGGATGACAGTCGTGAGCCACCGCACCCGGCCTCATTTTGTATTTTTAGTAGAGACACGGTTTCATCATCTTGGCCGGGCTAGTCTCAAACTCCTGACCTCAAGTGATCCGCCCGCCTCAGCCTCCCAAAATGCTGGGATGACAGGCGTGAGCCACGGTGCCCAGCTGGATCAGTGTTGACCACAGAAAACATTTCAGCAGAAGAAAGTTTCCAGCACGTGGGATCCTTATGGTACCAGGAAGTGAAACCCATGTTTAAATTTCAACACACGTACTGTTGGGCTGTCATGAGACGGATAGGGTCACCCCTCAAAGGCTTTCAAATCCAGGTCTACATGACAACAGGAGGCAATCGAATTGAAAATAGGACCCTCCAGGAGGGCAAAGAAGGATGTGGAATTCCCGAATCTTTAAAGACAGTTCCTTTAGAGGTTAGTTAAGTGGATGATCGCCTGTATAACACCAACATTAGCAGAGTCTATTCAGTTCCTCCAGAAGAGCGACAAAGCAGTTGTGTTTTTTCTTGTTTGGTTTGTTTTGTTTGAGACGGATGTTTGCTCTTGTCGCCCAGGCTGGAGGGCAGTGGCGCGATCTCGGCTCACTGCAACCTCCGCCTCCCGGGTTCAAGCGATTCTCCTGCCTCAGCCTTCTGAGTAGCTGGGATTACACATATGTGCCACCACGCCCCGTTAATTTTTATATTTTTAGTAGAGACTAGGTTTCACCATGTTGGCCAGGCTGGTCTCGAACTCCTGACCTCAGGGGATCCACCCGCCTCGGCCTCCCAAAGTGCTGGGATGACAGGCGTGAGCCACTGTGCCCAGCTGGCAGATTTTTGTTTGTTTGTCTGTTTTTGAGATAGAGTGTCACTTTGTCACCCAGGCTGGAGTGCGATGGCACAATCTCGTCTCACTGCAACCTCCACCTCCCAGGTTCAAGCGATTCTCCTGCCTCAGCCTCCCGAGTAGTGGGGACTACAGGTGCCGCCACCGCGCCCGGCTAATTTTTGTATTTTTAACAGAGACGGGGGTTTCACCATCTTGGCCAGGCTGGTCTCGAACTCCTGACCTCAGGGGATCCACCCGCCTCGGCCTCCCAAACTGCTGGAATGACAGGCGTGAACCGCTGCGCCCGGCTGGCAGTTGTGTTTTTAAATAACAATGCTCCTGGCACATCACAAAGTGCCTGCATCTTTCACATTTTAAAATGTTGGGTAGCAACGTTAAAATGATTGCAGGGGTGCAGAGACAAAGCCATTTCCGTGAGTCCCCTGAGGCAGACACCAGATAATGCCACAAACTGGGGACTTCAACAACAGGAGTTTTTACTTTCTCACAGTTCCGGGGGCCAGAAGTCTGAGACCAAAATGTCTCAGGGCCGGGCTCTCTCAGGGAGCTCCAGGGGAGGATCCTTCCTGCCTCTCCCAGCTCCTGGGGGCTCCAGGTGTCCCTGGGCTTGTGGCCGCATCACTCCAGTCTCTGCCTCCGTCTCCACGTGGCCTCCTTCTCTGTGTCTGTGTCTCCTCTTCTGTCTCTTACAAGGACACCTGCCATTGCATTTAGGGTCCAGCCTAAATTCAAGACGATTTCAATTTGAATCTCTCACGTAATTGCATCTGGAACCATCCCATTTCCAAGTGAGGTCTCATTCCAGGATCTAGGCATTAGGTGATGGACAGATCTTTCCAGGAGCCTCTGTTCAATCCACTAGTTGTATCTGGTTCCCTCTGGAGGCTCTAGGGGAGGATCCTTCTGCCTCTCCCAGCTCCTGGAGGCTCCAGGCATCCCTGGGCTTGTGGCCGCATCTCTCCAGTTTCTGCCTCTGTCTCCACGTGGCCGCCTCCTCTGTGTCTGTGTCTCCTCCTCTGTCTCTTACAAGGACACCTGTCATTCCATTTAGGGCCCAGCCTAATCCAGGATGATGTCATCTCAAGATACTTAACTCATTACATCTGCAAAATTCGTTATTTCCAAATAACATCTCATTCCAGGTTCTGGGCTCTAGTATACGGACATATCTTTTTAGGATCTGCTCTTCAACCCATTACAATTGGACCCAGTTTCCTCTAGAGGCTCTAGGGGAGGATCCTTCCTGCCTCTCCCAGCTCCTGGGGGCTCCAGGCATCCCTGGGCTTGTGGCCGCATCACTCCAGTCTCTGCCTCCGTCTCCACGTGGCCTCCTCCTCTGTGTCTGTGTCTCCTCCTCTGTCTCTGACAAGGACACCTGTCATTCCATTTAAGGCCTACGCTACTCCAGGAAGATCTCATCTCCAGATCCTTAACTTATTAAATCTGCAAAGTTCTTTATTTCCAAATAATATCCCATTCCAGATTCTGAGCTCGAGGATATGGACATATCTTTCCAGGATCCACTGTTCAACCCATTACAATTGTACCCAGTTTCCTCTGGAGGCTCTAGGGGAGGATCCTTCCTGCCTCTCCCAGTTCCTGGGGGCTCCAGGAGTCCCTGGGCTTGTGGCCGCATCACTCCAGTCTCTGCCTCCATCTCCACGTGGCCTTCTCCTCTGTGTCTGTGTCTCCTCCTCTGTCTCTGATAAGGACACCTGTCATTGTGTTTAAGGCCCAGCCAGATAACACAGGATTATTTTCTCTCAAGATCCACAAGTTAATTAATCTGCAAAGACCTTCTTTTCCAAATGATGCCCCATCCCCAAATAGCAGGGCTCGGGACGTGGAGCTATCTCTGGGGGCCGCCATCCAACGCAACACGGGAGGCCCTCGATTGGGGTTTGCAGGTGGGGAAGGCTCCTGAGAGTAGGGACAGGGGCGGCTCACGTGGCAGCCAGCACCGAGCTCTTCAGCAAGGCGTGTTGCAGGGAGGCAAACAGGGTCCCCAGAGAGTGAGCAGAAAGAGGAACCCGAACCCAGAGCGGGGCCCTGTCCCTGACTGAGTGCCACCAACACTCTGTGTTCGAAGTGGGGGAGAGAAGGGAGGAGGTTTGGCTCCCCTCCAAGAGGACGTGACCAAAACAGAGATAAGCAAATCAATTTTCTTGCTCGTTTATCTTCAGTGATGTGATCCCACTCATCGTAAACCTAGACAGGACTTTATTTCCAAACAGAAAAATGAGGCCGGGCACGGTGGCTCGTGTCTGTCATCCCAGCACTTTGAGAGGCTGAGGCGGGTGGATCACTTGAGGTCAGGAGTTCAAGAGCAGCCTGGCCAACAGGGTAAAATCCTGTGTCTACTAATAATACAAAAATTAGCCAGGTGTAGTGGCACATGCCTGTAGTCCCAGCTATTTGAGAGGCTGAGGCAAGAGAATCGTTTGAACCCAGGAGGCAGGGGTTGCAGCGAGCCAAGATCGTACCATGGCACTCCCACCCAAGTGACAGAGCGAGACTTCGTCTCAAAAAAAAATAATGCTAATAAATAAAAATGAAAACTGGCCGGGTGTGGTGCCTCACGCCTGTCATCCCAGCAGTTTGGGAGGCCGAGGTGGGTGGATCACGAAGTCAGGAGATCGAGACCACCCTGGCCAACATGGTGAAACCCCATCTCCACTGAAAATACAAAAAGTTAGCTGGGTGTGGCGGCACATGCCTGTCATCCCAGGTACTCAGGAGGCTGAGGCAGGAGAATCACTTGAACCCGGGAGGCAGAGGTTGCAGTGAGCCGAGATTGCGCCGTTGAACTGCAGCCTGGGTGACAGAGCGAGACTCCATCTCAAAAAATAACAATAATAATAAATAAAAATGAAAACTAAGACTGGGCAACATAGTGAGACCCCCCCATCTCTCCAAAAGTCAAAGATTAGCCAGCTGTGGTGGCATGCACCTGTAGTCCCAGCTGCTCAGGAGGCTGAGGTGGGAGGATCGGTTCACGCCAGGAGGTTGAGGCTGCCGTGAGCTATAGTGTCACCACTGCACTCCAGCCTGGGCAACAGAGCAAAACCTCGTGTCTCCATAAATAAACACGTCAGAACGAAAATGGAAGTGAAAAGGCATCAGAAAGTCAAACACAGGCCAAAAGTCTGCAAAGCACCATCACAGGGATGCACGGAGAGCTTCCCGGGGGCTGACATTTACGTCCCTTGGGGTCAGACCGAAAAGACTCAGACTGAAGCCTGGACATGGTATCTGAGAAGACGCAGCCACCTCCTTCCAAGACGTAGTTCGGAGGAGGTCCCTGGGACTCTCCGGCCAGCTCCGTGAGCTTTGGAAGTTGGGCGTAGAGACAGTCTCAGGAAGGAAGAGGCTGGATAGGAGCCCCGTGGTAAAGCTAAAAGGTCAGGCTTAAAAATCCCCCCGTCTCCCAGGACAGAACCGAGAGAGTCAGGTCACCCTGGGCCAGATAGGCGGCCCCATGGGTGCTGCTGAGGGCTCTCCTGGTTTTAGCACCCAAAATCCTGCATCCACAGAAGCCCGTTGGTCGTCACAAACAGGGCCGGGGGTGGTGGCAGCTCAGAGCAACGGGCCTCTGTCGACTTCTGAAGAATTAACATGGCCGGGCGCGGGGCCTCAAGCCTGTCATCCCAGCGCTTTGGGAGGGCACGGTGGGCGTATCACCTGAGGTCAGGAGTTTGAGACCAGCCTGGCCAACATAGTGCAACCCCATCTCTACTAAAAATACAAAAATTAACCGGGCATGATGGCCCGCACCTGTAATCCCAGCTACTCGGGAGGCTGAGGCAGGAGAATCGCCTGAACCTGAGAAGCGGAGGTTGCAGCGAGCCGAGATCGTGCCACTGCACTCCAGCCTGGGCAACAAGAGCGAGACTCCATCTCAGGAAACAACAGAGGGCTGGGCGCAGTGGCTCACACCTGTAATCCCAGCACTTTGGGGAGGCCGAGGAGGGCAGATCACGAGATCAGGAGTTTGAGACCAGCCTGGGCAACATAGTGAAACCCCATCTCTACTAAAAACACAAAAATTAGCCAGACGTGGTGGTGCGTGCCTGTCATCCCAGCTACTCGGGAGGCTGAGGCAGGAGAATTGCTTGAACACGGGAGGTTGCGGTGAACCAAGATCGTGCCATTGCACTGCAGCCTGGGCGACAAGAGGAAAACTCCGTCGGAAAAAACAAAAACGGGGTTGGCTGTTGTGCATCTGGTGGGTGTTGGGAGGTCACCTCTGGGGGCTATCACCAAGACGGGCTGACCCTCCTTCATAGTTTTCTAACACTGTGGGTGCTGTTCAAAGTTCAGCAGCACCTTGAGTCTCCAGGTCAAAGCAGGAATCAGGTTGGAAGGAGCAGTCGGTCTTTATTTTTATCCTTCGTGCTATCTGTGTCTGCTGTGGCTGGCATCCGGCAGGGTTGCTGCCTATCCATCTCTGCTTCTTACCTCCTCGGCCCCGCTGCCTGGGTTCAGCTGCCGCCAAACCAAATACTCACAGCTTCCTGGACGGCCAGGACCCCCTAAGCTGCCTGTCTGACGCCCACAGGCCTCCAAGCCCGCCCCAACACGCCCCTCGCCGTCCCACTTCCCCCAAACCAACCATCTGTCACCAGCCTGTGTGCTACCTCACTCCACACCTCAGCAAGTCCGGTACCTTCTTGGAGATGCCAGCCACTATGACAAACAGAAAGAGCCATATTTCCTTGTCAGCATACTATTTATTTATTTATTTATTTAGAAACAGGGTTTACTCTTGTCCCCCAGGCTGAGGTGCGGTGGTGCGATCTCGGCTCACTGCAACCTCCCTCTCCCGGGTTCAAGCGATTCTCCTGCCTCAGCCTCCTGAGGAGCTGGGATGACAGGCACCTGCCACCACGCCTGGCTAATTTTTGTGTTTTAAGTAGAGACGGGGTTTCACCATATTAATCAGACTGGTCTTGAACTCCTGACCTCAAGTGATCCACCCACCTCAGCCTCCCAAAGTGCTGGAATTTCAACTGTGAGCCACTCACTGCGCTGGGCCTGATGTTTGCGTTTCTGTCCATGCTGGTTGGCTAGTGGAGTGACTGAGTTCCTAAAACACTAATATTAAAAATACTCGGCCAGGTGCAGTGGCTCACGCCTGTAATCTCAGCACTTTGGGAGGCCGAGGCGGGCGGATCACGACGTTAAGAGATCAAGACCATCCTGGCCAACATGGTGAAACCCCGTCTCTACTAAAAATACAAAAAGTAGCTGGGCGTGGCGGCAGGCGCCTGTAGTCCCAGCTACGTGGGAGGCTGAGGCAGAATTACTTGAACCAGGGAGGCGGAGGTTGCAGTGAGCCAAGGTTGTGCCACTGCACTCCAGCCTGGGTGACAGAGCGAGACTCCATCTCAAAAGGAAAGAAAGAAGGAAAGAAAGAAAGAAAGAAAGAAAGAAAGAAAGAAAGAAAGAAAGAAAGAAAGAAAGAAAGAAAGAAAGAAAGAAAGAAAGAAAGAAAGAAAGAAAGGAGGGAGGGAAGGAGGGAAAGAGAGAGAGAGGAAGGAAGGAAGGAAGGAAGGAAGGAAGGAAGGAAGGAAACAAAGGAAGGAAGGAAGGAAGGAGAGAAAGAAAGAAACAAAGAAAGAAAGAAGGAAGGAAAGAAGGAAGGAAGGATGGAAGGAAGGAGAGAAAGAAAGAAAGAGAAAGAAAGAAAAAGAAAGAAGGAAGGAAAGAAGGAAGAAGAGAAAGAAAGACAGAGAAAGAAAGAAAAAGGAAGAAGGAAGGAAGGAAGGAAAGGAAGGAAGGAAAGAAAGGAAGGAAGGAAGGAGAGAAAGAAAGAAAGAAAGAAGGAAGGAAAGAAGGAAGGAAGAAGAGAAAGAAAGAAAGAGAAAGAAAGAAAAAGGAAGAAGGAAGGAAGGAAGGAAAGGAAGGAAGGAAAGAAAGGAAGGAAGGAGAGAAAGAGAAAGAAAGACGAGAAAGAAAGAAAGAGAGAAAGAAAGAGAAATGAAGGAAGGAAAGAAAGGAAGGAAGGAGAGGCAAAGAAAGAAAGAAAGAAAGAGAAAGAAAGGGAAAGAAGGAAGGAAGGAAGGAAGGAAGGAAGGAAGGAAGGAAGGAGAGACAGAAAGAAAGAAAGAAAGAGAGAGAGAGAGAGAAAGAAAGAAAGAGAAAGAAAGGGAAAGAAGGAAGGAAGGAAGGAAGGAAAGAAGGAAGGAAGGGAGGAAGGAAGGGAGGAAGGAAGGAAGGAAGGGAGGGAGGGAGGGAGGAAGGAAGGGAGGAAGGAAGGAAGGGAGGAAGGAAGGAAGGAAGGAAGGAAGGAAGGAAGGAAGGGAGAGTGGGAGGAAGGAAGGAAGGGAGGAAGGAAGGAAGGAAGGAAGGAAGGAAGGAAGGAAGGAAGGGAGGGAGGGAGGGAGGGAGGGAGGGAGGGAGGAAGGAAGGAAGGAAGGAAGGAAGGAAGGAAGGAAGGAAGGAAGGAAGGAAGGAAGGAAGGAGAGTCACGGGAAGCGGTGTTGAACATGACCCCATGTCCTAGTTATCTGCGAATGACTGGTCCGTCTGAAGTGGTGGCTGCCTGAATGCTTTAAGGGGACACCAGTCTCCTTCCCAGCCTGTTCCCTCCGGGAAAAGAGCAGAGGACAGAGGCCCCCAGAAGTAGATTTGGGAACAGCAGACAAGTTGCTTCCTGTGAACCGAGCAGCGACAGAGAAACCGTGTGTAAGGGCAGAGGGCGGAATCCCAGGGAGCCGCACCCGGGAGGGCTGTGGCTGTGGCTGTGGCTGTGGCTGTGGCTGTGGCTGTGGCTGTGTGTGCCTTCTCGGGTGGCTCCCCAACCCCAAGGCGGGGCACCACGGTTAACAACCATTTCCCACCCTGTAACGCACTGTCTCTACCGAGAAGCCAGGCCGGGGAGCGTGACTCCCGACGGCGATGGCCTCGAGACGGTCTTCGGAATTCGACAGCAGGCACAAGCCAGTGGCACCCACGTTCCCTTCCTTTCGGCCCAGGTTTCTGCAGCTTCCCCGACGTTCGCCTTCTCCCACCTGCTTCAGAGTGAAGGGGCAGTCAGTTCGACCACCATAATAAAACACGGCAGACTGGGTGGTTAGAAACAACAGACATTGATTCTCCCACAGTCCTGGAGGCTGGACGTCTGAGATCCAGGTGTGGGCAGGGCTGGTTCCTCCTGAGGCCTCTCTCCTGGGCTTGGAGACACCGTCTTCTCCCTGTGTCCTCACGGGGTCGTCCCTCTGTGTGTGTCTGTGTCCTCATCTCCTCCTCTTATGGGATGTCTTAGTCCATCTCAGGCTGCTATCACAGAATACCATAGACTGGGCGGCTTATAAACAACAGACATTGATTCTCCCACAGTCCTGGAGGCTGGAAGTCTGAGATCCAGGTGTGGGCAGGGCTGGTTCCTCCTGAGGCCTCTCTCCTGGGCTTGGAGACGCCGTCTTCTCCCTGTGTCCTCACAGGGTTGCTCCTCTGTGTGTGTCCCTGTCCTCGTCTCCTCTTCTTTTTTTCTTTTTTTTTTTTTGAGACGGAGTCTCGCTCTGTCACCCAGGCTGGAGTGCAGTGGCCGGATCTCAGCTCACTGCAAGCTCCGCCTCCCGGGTTCCCGCCATTCTCCTGCCTCAGCCTCCCGAGTAGCTGGGACTACAGGCGCCCACCACCTCGCCCGGCTAGTTTTTTTGTATTTTTTAGTAGAGACGGGGTTTCACCGTGTTAGCCAGGATGGTCTCGATCTCCTGACTTCGTGATCCGCCCGTCTCGGCCTCCCAAAGTGCTGGGATTACAGGCTTGAGCCACCGTGCCCGGTCTCGTCTCCTCTTCTTATGAGGACACCAGTCCTATTGGATCAGGGCCCACTCCTAGTGACCTCATTTTACCGTCGTCAACTCTACAAAGAAGTAATCTCTAAATACAGCCACATCGTGTGGTCCTAGGGCTTAGGACTTTAACGTGTGAATTTGGGAGGGTACCATTCAGCCTGTAACAGACAGAAACTGCACAAAATATACCCTGAGCTAGCTGTTTGCATTAAGGGCTCTCCCTTTTATTTTTGAGACAGGATCCTGCTCTGTCTGTCACCCAGGCTGGAAGTGCAGTGGTGTGAGTTGTTCGGTTCAGTTCAGTTTAGTCAGTACCGTGTCGTTCAGCTCACGGCAGCCTCAAGCTTCCAAATAAAAACTGTCTTAGCATAATTCAATGAGCACCGCTTTTAAATAGTGAATATACAGACGGGCGTGGTGGCTCACCCCTGTAATCCTAGAACGTTCGGAGGCTGAGGCGGGTGGATCACCTGAGGTCAGGAGTTGGAGACCAGCCTGACCAACATGATGAAACCCTGCCTCTACTAAAAATAAAAAAAATACAAAAAAGAAAAATAGCTGGATGTGGTGGTGTATGCCTGTTATCCCAGCTACTTGGGAAGCCGAGGGAGAATCATCTGAACCTGGGAGGCAGATGTCACAGTGAGCTGAGACGGTACCATTGCATTCCAGCTTGGAAAGCAGAGCGAGACTCAGTCTCAAAAGAAAAAAAAGGCCGGGCGCGGTGGCTCAAGCCTGTAATCCCAGCACTTTGGGAGGCCGAGACGGGCGGATCACGAGGTCAGGAGATCGAGACCATCCTGGCTAACACGGTGAAACCCCATCTCTACTAAAAAATACAAAAAAACTAGCCGGGCGAGGTGGCGGGCGCCTGTAGTCCCAGCTACTCGGGAGGCTGAGGCAGGAGAATGGCGTGAACCCGGGAGGCGGAGCTTGCAGTGAGCCGAGATCGCGCCACTGCACTCCAGCCTGGGCGACAGAGGGAGACTCCGTCTCAAAAAAAAAAAGAAAGAAAAAAAAAATAGCGACTGTGGACATACATATTTTTAAAAATTAGTATTTTCACCTAAAGCATAAAGTCATATCCAATATAGGCAAGAGAAGCTGTCCTTAAATTTAACCCATTTTCGAATCCTACACTAACTCTTCTGAGGCAATGGTCCTGCATACATGGAGGCCAAACTCATTTAAAAAAAAAAGCCGTTTTGAAAAATATCGCATCAGGAGAAAAACACGTAAAATCCCCCTGTGATGGTCTGACCCTGCTCCCTGGGGCCCAGGGCCAAAAAGAGGAACTTTTCCCATCTATTGTCAGTCTGGCCTGTTTCATAACCACCGTGCACCAAGTTCAGTCTGCAGATGACAGATCGCGGCTGAGAGCAGCTCGCTGGGTCTCTGGAGGCTGCTCGTGTCTGTCTCAGGGTGTGGTGCAGGCACAACCAGTGGGATTTTTTTTTTCCCAGCAGAGCAGAGAGCTGGCCCTGCACTCCTGCCCCTGTGCAAGCACACTGCCATAGGGCAGCCACCTCTGGACCAGGAGGAGGAGCGTCCCCAAGGACCCCCTGCCCAGCTTGACGGCTGCTCGGACAAACACCACAAGACCAGCCTCACCCGGGACGGACGTCTGCCCTCCCTGCGGCCGCCGCTGTAAGTCACGGGGACCTGGGGGTGTTCACAGAGGAGAGGCCGCCCTGCAGAAATACCCCAGCAACAGAGCAGATCCGGGCCAGAGATGCGGTTGAATGGCAGAGAGAGCCCTCAGCTCGGCCTGCCTTTGGGGTGTGTGATTTTTTTAACCCGGGCTCACCAGAGTCCTGCAAAATGACACACACCCTCAAGATAGGGGCCACGCACTCTGCACAAGCTCTCGAGGGTCACAGACAGGGCTGAGGTTGGCCTAGAAAAAGATGGAAAAAGTCCACCTTCTTGAAAATGTGCTCTCCCAGAAATCTTCACACCTGTCTTCTGCTTTTATTTTGCTTTTGTTTTGCGGGGAGGAGACGTTGTTCTTGGTTTTCGCAAATAAAAATAGTTGACGTCAATTGAGTGCACAGGATGCAGCAGCCACTTTTGCAAGGTCTTTATCTCTGGGATTTTCTTTCTTTCTTTTCTTTCTTTCTTTCTCTCTCTTTCTCTTTCTCTCTCTCTTTCTTTCCTTCCTTCCTTTCTTTCATTCCTTCCTTTCTTTCCTTCCTTCCTTTCTTTCCTTCCTTCTTTCCTTCCTTCTTTCCTTTCCTTTTCCTTTATCCTTTCTTTCGACGAAGTCTCGCTCTGTCGCCCAGGCTGGAGTACAGTAGCACGGCGATCTCAGCTCACTGCAACCTCCCCCTCCCGGATTCAAGTGATTCTCCTGCCTCAGCCTCCTGAGTAGTTGGGGTGACAGGCACTCGCCACCACGCCCGGCTAATTTTTTGTATTTTAGTAGAGATGGGGTTTCACTATGTTGGCCAGGCTGGTCTCGAACTTCCGACCTCAGGTGATCTGCCCGCCTCTGTCTCCCAAAGTGCCTGGGATGACAGGTGTGAGCCACGTGCACCCAGCCTTGTCTCTGGGATTTTCGAAACTTCGTGAGACAGGTGCTATGACGATCGTCCCTGTTTTACCATTAAGGGAAACTGAGGCGAACATGGAGCCAGCAGGGGGGCTGTGTTCAAGACCTACAACCAGAAAGAGGCAGAGGTGGGCGCTGGGTGCTGCTTGTTAGCCTTGAACCACTGCACTGGGGAATTAGTGATGAACGATGCGTGACTGCCTTTGAAATAACCATGCTTCAGCCCAGGGCAGGTGGCATGGGCTCCGTAGGGACCTTTTGCTGGAACTAGGAGTATTCTGTCCCCCAACTGGGACCTCAGCCTGCCTGCCTCTAGTGCTTGAGGCACAACTGTCTTCTATGGCGAGCGATAGAAACTTGAGTCGAGCTAGCTGAAGGCAAGGTGGAAAGTGTCAAATTGGATAATTAGGATTTCTATGAGGACTTCAGGCATGGCTGGATCCAGGAGCTTAAACGGCCATCAGTCTCTCCTCTTTCTCTTTCTCTCTTCCCACGTTTCAGCCCCACTTTTTTCTGCCTCCCTCAGCTGCAGGGTGTGGAATGACTTCAGGAAGCCCACCTTCTCTATAGGAATGGAAAGAGGGTCTCTGGTAGTCTGGGGTCCCCATCTTTTCAGAACAGAATCAAAAAGGGGACCCTCACTCTCCTGGCACCCACAAGTCACACCTCTTGAAGGGTTCCGACCGGCCACGTCAGAGACAAATGACCACTGCTTGCAATAATTTTTATGAACAGGGTGACGGACCCCCTAACTGGCCAGGCTTGGGCCACACCCCTCTCTTGGGTGATTGACAGGCTTGGGCCACACCCCCATCTTCAGTGATTGACAGGCTTGGGCCACACCCCCCCATCTTCAGTGATTGACAGGCGTGGACCACACTCCCCCATCCTCAGTGATTGACAGGCTTGGACCACACTCCCCCATCTTCAGTGATTGACAGGCTTGGGCCACACCCCCATCTTCAGTGATTGACAGGCGTGGACCACACTCCCCCATCCTCAGTGATTGACAGGCTTAGACCACGCTCCCCCATCCTCAGTGATTGACAGACTTGGACCACACCCTTCTCCTCATTGATTGACAGTCCGAGAGAACCACACAGCCCAGAGCGGGAGTGACCCCGGGGAAAAGGGGTGCTGGGTGCACAGTTTCCATGGATGCAGCGGAGAGGTCAGGGCCAGTGGCGAGCTGGACCAAATGGGTCAGAGGGAGGCGTTGGGGCCAACGTCCACACTGCCCCTACCACCTTCTGTCCATTCCATCACTCATTCACTCTGCATTCGCACAGTGGCATTCATTCATTCACTCCTTTCCTCATTTGCTCCACACATTCCATCACTCATTCACTCTGCATTCTCACAGTGGCATTCATTCATTCACTCATCTCCTCATTTCCTCCACACATTCCATCACTCATTCATTCTGCATTCTTACAGTGGCATTCATTCCTTCATTCATTTCCTCATTTCCTCCACACATTCCATCGCTCATTCACTCTGCATTCTCAGAGTGGCCTTCATTCATTCATTCACTCATCTCCTCATTTCCTCCACACATTCCATCACTCATTCACTCTGCATTCTCACAGTGGCATGCATTCATTCATTCACTCATCTCCTCATTTGCTCCACACATTCCATCACTCATTCACTCTGCATTCTCAGAGTGGCATTCTTTCCTTCATTCATTTCCTCATTTCCTCCACGCATTCCATCACTCATTCACTCTGCATTCTCAGAGTGGCATTCATTCCTTCATTCATTTCCTCATTTCCTCCACACATTCCATCGCTCATTCACTCTGCATTCTCAGAGTGGCCTTCATTCATTCATTCACTCATCTCCTCATTTCCTCCACACATTCCATCACTCATTCACTCTGCATTCTCACAGTGGCCTTCATTCATTCACTCATCTCCTCATTTCCTCCACACATTCCATCACTCATTCACTCTGCATTCTCAGAGTGGCATTCATTCACTCCTTTCCTCATTTGCTCCGCACATTCCATCACTCATTCATTCTGCATTCTCACAGTGGCATGCATTCATTCATTCATTCATCTCCTCATTTCCTCCACACATTCCATCACTCATTCACTCTGCATTCTCACAGTGGCATGCATTCATTCACTCATTTCCTCATTTGCTCCACACATTCCATCACTCATTCATTCTGCATTCTCACAGTGGCATGCATTCATTCATTCATTCATCTCCTCATTTCCTCCACACATTCCATCACTCATTCACTCTGCCTTCTCAGAGTGGCATTCATTCATTCATTCATTCTTTTTCTCATTTCCTCCACACATTCCATCACTCATTCACTCTGCCTTCTCAGAGTGGCATGCATTCATTCACTCATTTCCTCATTTCCTCCACACATTCCATCACTCATTCACTCTGCATTCTCAGAGTGGCATTCATTCACTCTTTTCCTCATTTCCTCCACACATTCCATCACTCATTCACTCTACATTCTCACAGTGGCATTCATTCATTCACTCATTTCCTCATTTCCTCCACACATTCCATCACTCATTCACTCTGCATTCTCACAGTGGCATTCATCATTCACTCATTTCCTCATTTCCTCCACACATTCAATCACTCATTCACTCTGCCTTCTCAGAGTGGCATTCATCATTCACTCATTTCCTCATTTCCTCCACACATTCAATCACTCATTCACTCTGCCTTCTCAGAGTGGCATTCATTCATTCATTCACTCCTTTCCTCATTTGCTCCACACATTCCATCACTCATTCACTCTGCATTCTCACAGTGGCATTCATTCATTCACTCATCTCCTCATTTCCTCCACACATTCCATCACTCATTCATTCTGCATTCTTACAGTGGCATTCATTCCTTCATTCATTTCCTCATTTCCTCCACACATTCCATCGCTCATTCACTCTGCATTCTCAGAGTGGCCTTCATTCATTCATTCACTCATCTCCTCATTTCCTCCACACATTCCATCACTCATTCACTCTGCATTCTCAGAGTGGCATTCTTTCCTTCATTCATTTCCTCATTTCCTCCACGCATTCCATCACTCATTCACTCTGCATTCTCAGAGTGGCATTCATTCCTTCATTCATTTCCTCATTTCCTCCACACATTCCATCACTCATTCACTCTGCATTCTCACAGTGGCCTTCATTCATTCACTCATCTCCTCATTTCCTCCACACATTCCATCACTCATTCACTCTGCATTCTCAGAGTGGCATTCATTCACTCCTTTCCTCATTTGCTCCGCACATTCCATCACTCATTCATTCTGCATTCTCACAGTGGCATGCATTCATTCATTCATTCATCTCCTCATTTCCTCCACACATTCCATCACTCATTCACTCTGCATTCTCACAGTGGCATGCATTCATTCACTCATTTCCTCATTTGCTCCACACATTCCATCACTCATTCATTCTGCATTCTCACAGTGGCATGCATTCATTCATTCATTCATCTCCTCATTTCCTCCACACATTCCATCACTCATTCACTCTGCCTTCTCAGAGTGGCATTCATTCATTCATTCATTCTTTTTCTCATTTCCTCCACACATTCCATCACTCATTCACTCTGCCTTCTCAGAGTGGCATGCATTCATTCACTCATTTCCTCATTTCCTCCACACATTCCATCACTCATTCACTCTGCATTCTCAGAGTGGCATTCATTCACTCTTTTCCTCATTTCCTCCACACATTCCATCACTCATTCACTCTACATTCTCACAGTGGCATTCATTCATTCATTCATCTCCTCATTTGCTCTACACTTGTCAAGAACTAGTGGGCATCACGCATTGACTCTTTCATTCACTCCACTTTTAGGGAGAAAACCTTGCACGTCATTCTTTCATTTATGCATTCACCCATTCGTTTATCAAGCAAGGCCTGTGTGTTACTCATTCGTTCATTCCCTCCACATTTGCAGGAATGAATCTCTGGGTGTCATTCATTCATTCCCTCCACATTTCTGGGGAATCCTTATGTGTCATTCTTTCATTCCCTCCACACTTGCAGGGAATATCTGGGTGTCTTTCATTCATTCTCTCTACATTTGCAGAAGTGAATCCTGGGTGTCATTCATTCATTCCCTCCACATTTGCGGGAATCCCTCGACATCATTCATTCATTCCCACCACATTTGTGGGGAATCCCTGGGTATCATTCATTCATTCTCTCTACATTTTCAGAAGTGAATCCTGGGTGTCATTCATTCATTCCCTCCACATTTGTGAGGAATCCCTGGGTATCATTCATTCATTTTCTCTACATTTTCAGAAGTGAATCCTGGGTGTCATTCATTCATTCCCTCTATATTTGCGGGAGTGAACCCTGATGTCATTCATTCATTCCCTCCACATTTGTGGGAATGAATCTTGGTGTTGTTGATTCATTCTCTCCACATTTGCAGGAGCAAATCTCTGAGTGTTATTCATTCCCTCTCCATTTGTAGGGAATCCTTAGGTGTCATACATTCATTCCCTCCACATTTGTAGGGAATCCCTGGGTATCATTCATTCATTCTCTCTACATTTGTGGAAGTGAATCCTGGGTGTCATTCATTCATTCCCTCCACATTTGTGGGACTGAATTCTGAGTGTCATTCATTCATTCCCTCCACATTTGTGGGGAATCCCTGAGTATCATTCATTCATTCCCTCCACATTTGTGGGAATGAATCTCTGGGTGTCATTCATTCATTCTCTCTACATTTGTGTGGACACCCTGAGTGTTATTCATACATGCACCCATTCATTCCCTCCACAGTCATTGGGAATGTCCTGTGTCTCACACACACACACACACACACACACACACACCCTGCATTGACCAAGACCGCCCTGGGTGCACAGCTCTAAGCTAAGGAAAGCAGACTCAAAGGAGTTTGCAGCAGGTATCTGGTGGGGAAGAGAGGGTCTTCATGGAGGCAGGAGCTGTCACCCATGGGCTGGAATGAAATGCAGATTTCCAAGAGGCTCCGGCAGGTCCATGGTGGGCTGATGCCACAAGAAGGAGGGTTGAAGGTGTCACTCAAGACCGTGCTGGGTGCAGACAGGCATGAGGAGCTGCACGGGGAAGAGGAGCCACAGGAGTTAGGGCAACAGATATCCGTGAGTTGGTCCCACCGCTGTGGAGACACAGCCTGCCACAGAGCCAGGTGGAATAGCATACCAAGGGAGCTGGCATGATCACGTCGTCTGTGCCTGAGAGCGAGCAGGGGAAACACCACCCCAGCGTGTGAGTTGTGGTCAGTTGGTAGCTTTGCATCCACCCCTTCCCAGCAGGGTGGTTTACAGCAGAAACAGGCAGTGAGATTCCTTGGCTCTTTCTGCCTCTCCAATAATAACTGAGGCAGGTTGAGGAGCTCCTGAGGGGCTCAGCTGTTCGGTAATACACTGGGCACCCTGTTGAGACCCACTTTTCTTCTTTTTTTTAATGTTTTATTATGATGATTATTATTTTTTTTTTTTTTGAGACGGAGTTTTGCTCTTCTTGCACAGGCTGGAGAGTGCAATGGCGTGATCTCAGATCACCATAACCTCTGCCTCCCGGGTTCAAGCAATTCTCATGCCTCAGCCTCCCAAGTAGCTGGGATTACAGGCGTGCACCACCACACCCGGCTTATTTTTAGTAGAGACGGGATTTCTCCATGTTGCTCAGGCTGGTCTGGAACTCCCGACCTCAGGCGATCCACACACCTCGACCTCCCAAAGTGCTGGGATTACAGGTGTGAGCCACCGTGCCCGGCCTCCTCTTTTTTTTTTTTTTTTTTAACCTGTATTCTGACTTGTCCCCAACCCCTGTGAAGAGCAGGTGCAAATGCACCTGCCCAGTAGGCCAGGACCATGCTCCAGCCTCAGGGAGGACCAGGATGATACACCTCAGGTGTCTTCTCCTTGAGGAGCTCTCAGTATGCTGTATGGTCCCTGAAATCCCCTCAGGAGGGCAAGGAGGATGAAACAGGCAGCCAGAGACAGGTGCAGAGTTCAGGCTCAGGGGCACACGTGTGTTTCTGCTCAGATGCACGTATTTGGAGATTAATGCAAAGCAGAGTGTGGCATCTTCTATACGCCCAGAAAACCTAGGGCCTGGGTGCCAAGCACCATGCCCTTGTCACTCATGGGTCAGGTTCCTGACACCCTCTGCACCTCAGTGTCCCCATACGTAGTGCAAAGATGATAAGCGCATCTTCCTAGGACGGGGGGCACAAGAAAACATTTGCAGACATTCAATGTGACGTCTGCTCCGGGAACAGGAGATGTCACCCGAGGACTCAAGGACGCTTGGCACTCTCCTTCCCTGTCAACTCCAGGTAGCTAGGAAGGAAGCTGTGTGTGGCCGGGGAAGAGATGGAGGAAATTGAAACAATGCTGGACTTGAGAACCTGGACGCCTTTCACTGTGGCTTCCTGACGGACGCCATGAGGTCACTGGTTAACACAGCAGTGGCCGCCGCTTCCCCTCCACTCACACCCAGCCGAGGTCAGATTGGCCATAGTGGCCACAGGCAGGGAAGGCTTGCACAATGAGCCCCAGACACCCCGGTGAGGACCTGAGGGATGAGGAGGCCAGGCTGGCTACAGCCCCAGTGACCGCTGCGTCCCCCAAAAGCGGAAGCTCGGCCCTGGGGCTGCCCTGCCCTGGGGAAAAAGGGTCACCCTGGCCGTGGCTTGGGCTGTCTGGGAGACCGGAAAACCCAAGCAAAAAAAGGGTGGAGCATTAAGAATGCAGGAACATTCAGGACTCAGGGCGGGCAGGGAGTCAGCCAGGAGGGTGTGGTGGAAGGCCAGCTCAGACACGGGGAGTAAAACAGAAATGTAAGGGATGTGTCCTTCCTGCTTCAAGAGACAATCGTTTCTTATTGAGATTATACTTTACATCACGGAAAACTCACCGTTTTAAAGCGAATAACTGGAGGACATCTAGGACATTCACAGTGCTGGGCAACATCCACGTCTGTCTATTTCCACCACTTTGTCATTCCCCCAAAAGGCAACACCCCTTTAGGGGGAAATTCAATTCCCATTTCCCCATCCCCAGCCCCAGCCATGATCATCTCCTTTCTCTCTATATGGATCTGCGTGTTCTGGGCATTTTATTGCAATGGAATCCTACAGCACGTGGCCTTCTGTGTCTGGCTTCTCTCCCTGAGCGTCATGTCTTCAAAGTTCATCCACAGTGTAGAGAGCCTTGTTCCTTCGGTCAGAGCCTTGTTCCTTTTCATGGCTGTATACTATTCCACTGTGTGGCTGTGGGCTCTTGTTGTGTTTATCTCTCTGTCTGTTGATGGACGCTTGAGCCGTTTCCACCTTTCGGCTGTCCGAAGAGTGCTGCAGGGAACGTTCATACGTAAGTTTGTATCAGTGCAACCATTTTTTGTTGTTGTTTCTGAGACAGAGTTTCACTCTTTTCACCCAGGCTGGAGTGCAATGGCACGATCTCCGCTCACTGCAACCTCCACCTCCTGGGTTCAAGCGATTCTCCTGCCTCAGCCTCCCGAGTAGCTGGGATGACAGGTGCCTGCCACCACGCCCGGCTAGTTTTGTATTTTTAGTAGAGATGGGGTTTCACCGTGTTGGCCAGACTGGTCTGGAACTCCTGGCCTCAGGTGTTCCAGCCGCCTCAGTCTCCCAAAGTGCTGGGATTACAGGTGTGAGCCACCACACCCGGCCTCACCCGTTTTTATATAAGATATTTTGTGATGCTACCCAAAACGACATACAGAAAAAATGTGTTATACATATAATTACATATACATTATATATACACATAATGTGATCTATAAAATATGTCATATATAATTTTATATATGCTATGTTCAATATGTCACATATATGTATAAATTATATATAACATATAAGTAATACTATACAATATATTATAATTATTAAATATGCATACTATATAACATGTTTAATTTATATAATTTGTAAATAAATTATTCTATATAAATATCATACATAAAAACATCTGATCTGTAATATATAATTTATATATTATATTACTTTATAGGATTATGTATATTATTTAAATATTCTTAAATTTATGTATCCATGTAGCCTTAATTACAATATAAAAGAGAAACAAAAGTAAATAAAATGTTAATTAGGTAATATTTAAATTAATGTGTACACATTTGGCCATAATTTACAGGAAGACGTCATTAAGGGGCCAGGTGCAGTGGCTCACACCTGTAATCCTAGCATTTTGGGTGGCCAAGGCAAGGGGATTGCCTGACCTCAGGAGTTTGAGGCCAGCCTGGGCAACAGGGTAAAATGTCAATCTTTACTAAAAGACAAAAATTTAGCTGGGCTTGGTGGCACCCACCTGCGGTTCCAGCTACTCAGGAGGCTGAGGCACGAGAATTGCTTGAACCCCAGAGGTGAAGGTTTGCAGTGAACAGCCACAATGCCACTGCACTCCAGCCTGGGTGACCCAGTGAGAATCTGCCTTCAAAAGAAGAAATAAGACATTATTAAGGGCTGGGTGCAGTGGCTCCGACCTGTAACCCCGACACTTTTGGAAACTGAGGCAGGAGAATTTCTGGAGTCTAGGAGTTGGGGACCAGCCTGAGCAACCAAGTGCAATCTTGTCTCTAAAAAAAAAAAAAAAAAAAAAAGACATTATTACATCATTAAGGAATCAGATGTTTGCTTAACAAATTCTCCACCTGTCTTTATTTGTCTCCAGCTTTTACCTATAGGAGGGGAATCGGTGCATGACAGGGTTAACCATTTGAGAACCCACCAGGTGATTTTCAGAGTCAATCTGCAAACACGCAGGACTCGAACAGGACATGGAAGATTCTAGTTTTTGCTCAGAAAGGTGCCCCAGCTACCGCTTCTTCTTTTTTTTTTTTTTTAACAGGGTTTTGCTCTGTGGCTGAGGCTGGAGTGCAGCGGTGCAATCTCAGCTCACTGCAACCTCCACCTCCCTGGTTCCAGCAATTCTCCTGTCTCAGCCTCCCGAGTAGCTGGAATGACAGGCACCTGCCACCACGCCCAGCTAATGTTTTTTTGTATTTTTAGAAGAGACGGGGGTTTCACCACGTTGACCAGGCTGGTCTCAAACTCCTGACCTCGTAATCCGCCCGCCTCAGGCTCCCAAAGTGCTGGGATGACAGGCGTGAGCCACTGCGCCCGGCCTGTTTTGTGAATTTCTTGTGCTGTGGGGTAGCCTAGGATGGGTCCTGCTTTGAAATCTTTTAAAATATCCTTTTCTGTTGACCTGAGAACCTCCCTCAGGTCACAAAGAGAACAAAGACACGAGTGTCTGTCGATGATCACTGGTACCCTGGGATCCTTTTACCTTTCACAGGAGAGAGACCGAAACTGGCTCACACCGTGGGGAGATACATATACTGGATGCTTGTCACAGCTGAGGGTTCCCGTCATTGAGGGTTTGGAGCCAGGGAACAAGAGAAAAACACGCTCCTTTGTGTTCAAAGATGAAAATCTTCCCTGGGTTTAGGGGAATCCAGCTTTAGGTCTATGAGGGCCCAGCTTTGGGTTTAAAGGAGCTCAGCTTTGGGTTTAAGGGGAGCCCAGGTTTGGGTTTAAAGGAGCTCAGCTTTGGGTTTGGGAGAACTCAGATTTGTGGTTAAGGAAAGCCCAGCTGTAGGTTTAAAGGAGCTCAGCTTTGAGTTTTAGGGGAGCCCAGCTTTGAGTTTAAAGGAGCTCAGCTTTGGGTTTAGGGGGAGCCCAGCTTTGGGTTTAGGGGGAGCCCAGCTTTGGGTTTAGGGGAGCCCAGCTTTGGGTTTAAGGGAGCCCAGCTTTGGGTTTAGGAGAACTCAGATTTGTGGTTAAGGAAAGCCCAGCTGTACATTTAAAGGAGCTCAGCTTTGGGTTTAAGGGAGCCCAGCTCTGTGGTTAAGGGAGCTTAGCTTTGGGTTTAAAGGAGCCCAGCTTTGGGTTTAAGGGAGCCCAGCTTTGGGTTTAGGGGAGTCCAGCTTTGGGTTTAGGGGAGCCCAGCTTTGGGTTTAAAGGAGCCCAGCTTTGGGTTTAAAGGAGCCCAGCTTTGGGTTTGGGGGAGCCCAGCTTTGGGTTTGGAGGAGCCCAGCTTTGGGTTTAAAGGAGTCCAGCTTTGGGTTTAGGGGAGTCCAGCTTTGGGTTTAAAGGAGCCCAGCTTTGGGTTTAAAGGAGCCCAGCTTTGGGTTTGGGGGAGTCCAGCTTTGCGTTTGGGGGAGCCCAGCTTTGGGTTTAGGGGAGCCCAGCTTTGGGTTTGGGGGAGCCCAGCTTTGGGTTTAGGGGAGTCCAGCTTTGGGTTTAGGGGAGTCCAGCTTTGAGTTTAGGGGAGCCCAGCTTTGGGTTTGGGGGAGCCCAGCTTTGGGTTTAGGGGAGTCCAGCTTTGGGTTTAAAGGAGCCCAGCTTTGGGTTTAGGGGAGTCCAGCTTTGGGTTTAGGGGAGCCCAGCTTTGGGTTTGGGAGAGCCCAGCTTTGGGTTTAGGGGAGCCCAGCTTTGGGTTTAGGGGAGTCCAGCTTTGGGTTTAAAGGAGCCCAGCTTTGGGTTTAAGGGAGTCCAGCTTTGGGTTTAGGGGAGCCCAGCTTTGGGTTTGGGGGAGTCCAGCTTTGGGTTTGGGGGAGCCCAGCTTTGGGTTTAGGGGAGTCCAGCTTTGGGTTTAGGGGAGCCCAGCTTTGGGTTTAGAGGAGTCCAGCTTTGGGTTTGGGGGAGCCCAGCTTTGGGTTTAGGGGAGCCCAGCTTTGGGTTTAAAGGAGCCCAGCTTTGGGTTTAGGGGAGTCCAGCTTTGGGTTTGGGGGAGCCCAGCTTTGGGTTTAGGAGAACCCTGCTTTGGGTTTGGGGGAGCCCAGCTTTGGGTTTAGGGGAACCCTGCTTTGGGTTTAAAGGAGCCCAGCTTTGGGTTTAAAGGAGGTCAGCTTTGGGTTTAGGAGAGCCCAGCTTTGAGGTTAAGAGACTTTAGCTTTGGGTTTAGGGGAACCCTGCTTTAGGTTTAAAGGAGCTCAGTTTTTGGTTTAAAGGAGCTTAGCTTTGGGTTTAGGAGAGCCCAGCTCTGTGGTTAAGGGACCTTAGCTTTGGGTTTAGGGGAGTCCAGCTTTGGGTTTAAAGGAGGTCAGCTTTGGGTTTAGGAGAGCCCAGCTCTGTGGTTAAGGGACCTTAGCTTTGGGTTTAGGGGAGCCCAGCTTTGGGTTTAGGGGAACCCTGCTTTGGGTTTAAAGGAGCCCAGCTTTGGGTTTAGGGGAGTCCAGCTTTGGGTTTAAGGGAGTCCAGCTTTGGGTTTAGGGGAGCCCACCTTTGGGTTTAGGGGAGTCCAGCTTTGGGTTTAAGGGAGTCCAGCTTTGGGTTTAGGGGAGCCCACCTTTGGGTTTAGGGGAGTCCAGCTTTGGGTTTAAGGGAGCCCAGCTTTGGGTTTAGAGGAGGTCAGCTTTGGGTTTAGGGTAACCCTGCTTTGGGTTTAAAGGAGCCCAGCTTTGGGTTTAAAGGAGGTCAGCTTTGGGTTTAGGGTAACCCTGCTTTGGGTTTAAAGGAGCCCAGCTTTGGGTTTAAAGGAGCCCAGCTTTGGGTTTAGAGGAGGTCAGCTTTGGGTTTAGGGTAACCCTGCTTTGGGTTTAAAGGAGCCCAGCTTTGGGTTTAGAGGAGGTCAGCTTTGGGTTTAGGGTAACCCTGCTTTGGGTTTAAAGGACCCCAGCTTTGGGTTTAAAGGACCCCTGCTTTGGGTTTTGGGGAGCTCAGCTTTGCGTCTAAGGGAGGCTCTCTTTGGTTCTTAACGGAGCCTGTTTTTGAGTCTGAGGGAGGGCAGCTTTGGGTTTTAAGAAAGGCCTGCTTTGGATCTAAGGGAGCCCAGCTTCGACTTCAGACAGGAACAAGATAGTTGAGGCCGTCTCGGTTTCACCTCCGGGGGTCTTTCTCTTTGGCTGCTCCGCTGGGCACACGGCTGGAAACAGGGTGAGTAAAATCCACCTCATTACAATTAAACTATCATGAGGCAAGTCGGCGTCAATTAACCCTGAGCAACGGTCTCTAAACAGAGAACGGCTGTTAGGAAGTGGAGCCTGCAAACCTTCCTGTCTCCTCTCTCTCATCTGTTCAACAAATGTGTCTGCCGTAACCCCCGGTAACCATTGGCACTGCGGCTCGGTAATGGCAGAAGTGCTTAACTTTCAGAAGACGTGCTATTTGCACCTTCTTCTTTTGCAGCAGGGAAGGGCCCACACGTCAACAACTGGGTTTTTTCATTTTTTGTTTTTTTTTTTCACTGAAGGGCATTTCATGTTAATTAGCTTAATTCCACGTACAGTGGCTTCCTGCTTTCCAGAGCGAGGTAGATTTTGCAGCTGCTGTTCCGACATCCCCACCCAGAGAGGTGTGTGCACGGTAAAGTACTTGGAAACTTTAAAAAAACAGCCGTCGTGCACGCGCGCACACACACACGTACACACACACATTAATTTTGTTTTAAAAAGAGCTACTCGTGTTTCTCAGAATCCGCGCTCTGGCCCGTGGTGAAGCCGTGTGTTATACACTCTGAGAATGAGATACGGAAATCAGAGAAACGCGGTCGCTGCCTTTGCAGAGAACACGGCTCAAAATCGTCACGGGCGTCCACGGGGGGCAGCATGCAAATCTCGCTGGGCAAACTGTCTGTTTGGTTGGGTTATGCAATAGAGGAAAATCAACACAGAGCGACAGAGCTCAGAGCATTTCCTACGCGTTTTTGTGCTTAGCTACGAGGATTCTTGCCTTGTGATCTGAGGCTGAGGCAGGCAGGTCCTCTCTTCCCCCGACGCCTGCCAGCTGCCGGTTCACTGGGGTTGGCAGCTCACTTTCAAGTCAGTAGAACACAGCGTTCGTTCAGAGGCAGGTGTTATCACAGTAACAGAGGTCACTGGGTCTACAAAGATGGGGAACTTTGAGGGTGCGAGGGATGGAAGCTGGGCTCCCCTAAACCCAAAGCTGTACTCTCCTAATCCCAAAACTGAGTTCTCCTAAACCCAAAGCTGTACTCTCCTAATCCCAAAACTGAGTTCTCCTAAACCCAAAGCTGTACTCTCCTAATCCCAAAGCTGAGCTCCCCTAAACCCAAAACTGGGATCCCTTAAATCCAAAGCTGGACTCTCCTAATCCCAAAGCTGGGTTCCCCTAAACCCAAAGTTTGAGGAAAATGTGACTACATGGCCGGGCACGGTGGCTCACGCCTGTGATCGCAGCACTTTGGGAGGTCGAGGCAGGTGGATCACCTGAGGTCGGGAGTTTGAGACCAGCCTGACCAACATGGAGAAACCCAGTCTCTACTAAAAATAACAAAACTTAGCCAGGCATGGTGGCAGGTGCCTGTCAGCTACTCTGGAGGCTGAGGCAGGAGAATGACTTGAACCCGGGAAGTGGAGGTTGCAGGGAGCCAAGACGGCACCGTTGCCCTCCAGCCTGGACCACAGAGCAAGATTCAGTCTCAAGAAAAAAAAAAAAAAAAAGAAAAGAAAATCTGATTCCAGGCTGCACAGTGACCTCAAAGTCAGAGGGTGCAGGGACTCTCTTGTGACCAGCCTTCAGTGAGAGTTCCGGTATTTCATCCGTTGGCATCTCTAGATCTTAGTCATCTCCAGACCCGTCACCTAACACGTCTCAGCGGTATTCATTTGCAATCCCCCGATGAGTTACGACGTGGAGTGATTTTTCGTAGGCGAATGTACCACCTGCAAAGCACCTTTGGTGAGGAGGCCCATGTTTAAATGCGGCCGTTTGTTTTCCAGTGGTTGAGTCTGAAGAGGTTTTTTTGGCACATTTTGCATACTGGTTCTTTGTTTTACAAAAAAAGTTCTTTATTTTAATTTTTATTATACTTTAAGTTCTGGGATACATGTGCAGAACGTGCAGGTTTGTTGCACAGGTGTACACGTGCCATGATGGTTTGCAGCACCTGTCAACCTGCCATCTACATTAGGAGTTTCTCCTAATGCTCTCCCTCCCCTAGCCCCCCACCCCCCGACAGGCCCCAGTATGTGATGTTCCCCTCCCTGCATTCTCATTGTTCGACTCCCACTTATGGGGAGAACACGCGGTGTTTGGTTCTCTGTTCCTCTCTTAGTTTCTGAAAATGATAGTTTCCAGCTTCATCCATGTCCCTGCAAAGGACATGAACTCACCCTTTTTTTTTTTTTTTTTTTTCGTTTGAGACAGGGCCTTGCTCTGTCAACCAAGCTGGGGGCGGGGGGCGGCTGTGGTACAACAATCGCTCACTGCAGCCTCAACCTCCGGGCCTCAAGAGATCGTCGTGTCTCAGTCCCCTGTGTAGCTGGGACTCCAGGTGTACACCACCATGTCCAGCTAATATTTTTAAATTGTTTGTGTAGACAAGCTCTTGCTTTTTTTTTTTTTTAAGATGGAGTCTCACTCTGTCACCCAGGCTGGAGTGCAGTGGTGCAGTCTCGGCTCATTGCAACCTCGGCCTCCTGGGTTCAAGCAATTCTCCTGCCTCAGCCTCCTGAGAAGCTGGGATAACAGGCGCCCACCACCATGCCCAGCTCATTTTTGTATTTTTAATGGAGACGAGGTTTCTCCATGTTAACCAAACTGGTCTCCAGCTCCTGACCTCATGATCCACCGCCTTGGCCTCCCAAAGTGCTGGGATTACGGGCGTGAGCCAGTGCACCTGACCACATGCTGGTTACAGATATGTGTTTTGAAAATATCTTCTCCATGCCTGTGACTTCTCGTTCCATTCACAGTGTCTTTTGCAGACCAGACGTTTTTGCCTTTATTATTATTATTATTATTATTATTATTATTATTATTATTATTTTTGAGACAGAGTCTCACTCTGTCGCTCAGGCTAGAGTGCAGTGGTGCAATCTCCGCTCACTTCAACCTCTCCCTCCAGGGTTCAAGTGATTTTCCTGCCTCAGCCTCCCAAGGAGCTCGGCCTACAGGCACATGGCACCATACCTGGCTAATTTTTATATTTTTAGTAGAGACAGGGTTTCACCATGTTGGCCAGGCTGGTCTTGAACTCCTGACCTCAGGTGATCTGCCCGCCTTGGCCTCCCAAAGTGCTGGGATGACAGGCGTGAGCCACTGCACCCGGCTGAGACCAGACATTTTTAACCCGAACAAAGTCCAACTTTTCAATCATTTCTTTCCCAGTTGCTGCCTTTGTTGTGGTGCCTAAAAAGTCATCACCACCAGATCTGAGATCAATTAGATTCTCTTCTCTACTATCTTCTAGAAGTTTTCTAGTTTTGCGTTTTATATTGAGGTCTGTTAGCAGATGCCTGTAATCCCAACACTTTGAGAGGCCAAGGGGGGCGGATCATTGGAGCCCAGGTGAGATGGCACCGCTGCACTCCAGCCTGGGTGACCATGTGAAACTCTGTCTCAACAACCAAAAAAAGGACAGTGGTGTATTCACTAAAAGACACCTAGATTTAAGCATAGAGAACCTAGAAATAAAACCGCACAAATATAATCAGTTCCTGTGACGTATACATATTTATGAGCATCCCATTAACAAGACAGAGTCAAAAGGCCCAGCAGATAAATGTCTAACAAAGTCATGTCCCAAAAAGGACACCTGTGGTCAATCAATGTAGAAACATGCCAGCCTGTCCGGGCACAGGGGTTTGTGCCTGTCATCCCAGCACTTTGGGAGGTCAAGGCGGGCAGATTAGCTGAGGTCAGGAGGTCGAGACCAGCCTGGCCAACATGGTGAAATCCTGTCTCTATTAAAAATACAAGAATTGGCCGGGTACGGTGGCTTACACCTGTAATCCCAGCACTTTGGGAGGCCGAGGCGAGCGGGTCACAAGGTCAGGAGATGGAGACCACCCTGGCTAACACGGTGAAACTCTGTCTCTACTAAAAATACAAAAAAACTAGCCGGACGTGGTGGCGTGCGCCTGTAGTCCCAGCTACTCGGAGGCTGAGGCAGGAGAATGGCGTGAACCTGGGAGGCGGAGCTTGCAGTGAGCTGAGATCGCACCACTGCACTCCAGCCTGGGCGACACAGTGAGGCTCCATCTCAAAAAATAATAATAATAATAATTACAAGAATTAGCTGGTGTGGTGGAGCACACCTGTAATCCCAGCTACTCATGAGGCTGAGGTGGGAGTATTGCTTGAATCCAGGAGGTGCAAGCTTCTGTGAGCCAAGGTCGTGCCACTGCACTCCAGCCCGGGTGACAGAGGGAAACTCTGACTCAGCCAAAAAAAAAAAAAAAAAAGAAAGAAACATGTCAACCTCTGTGGCTGTGATGAAAATATAAGTTGAAACTTCTCATCCTTCAGGCAAATTGCTGTCACCCTTGTTGATGAGGGTATGAGAATGAGTGTTGCCCTTGTCTATTAGCCACAAGCACCTATTGGTGCAATTTACTGGGGTACTATTTGGTGATACTGCCTCTGTTTCTATCTTCTGGAAGGAATTATAGAGAGTCAATATAATTTCTTCCTTAAATGTTGGGGAAAATGCATCAGTAAACCCATCAGGGCCTGGAGCCTTTTGTTTGGGAAGGTTATTAAATTATTGATTCAATTTCTTTAAGAGATATAGGCTTACTCAGATTGGCTATTTCTTGTTGTGTGAGTTGTCAGATTTTGTCCTTTTGTGCTTTTCATCTAGGTGATCGATTTTATGGGCGCAGAATTGTGTATAATATTTCTTTATGAGCTTTTGAATGTCTGTGGGATCTGTAGTGATGTCTCCTCTTTCATTTGCAGTATTAGTAACTTGTGTTCTCACTCTTTGTTGTTGTTGTTAACCTGGGCAGAAGCTTATTAGTCTCACTGATTGTTACTTCAAAGAACAAGCCTATGGTTTTGTTGGGTTTTTTTTGCCTATTGACTTGCTGTTTTCAATTCCACTGATTTCTGTCCTCTATGGATTTCCTGTTTTCAAATTCACTGATTTATACTCTAATCCATTATTTATGATTTCTTTCTTTCTTCTTCCATTAGATTTAATTTGCTCTTCTTTTTCTAGTTCCTTGAGGTGGAAACTTAAATCGTTGATTTTAGATCTTACTTCCTTTCTAATACAGGCATTCAATTTAAAATATGCACACCCTTCACATCAGCTGTTCTTCTCCTAGAAATCTATCCTAGAAAATGTTCTCACAGGTATGCACAAAAATACTTACAGAAGAGTGTGTGTAAGCACAGGCTGAAGCAGAATTGATCCATCCAAATCCCCTCACTGTGGGGCATATGGTTAGAGACACCACAAGACATTCACAAAGGTGGTGACGGGTGTATGTCCTACTAGAAAAATAAAACTCACCTGTGTCTGGAAGGAGGCTCCACCGCAGAGGAGCTCCCAGAGGTTATTTCTGAAGGGGAGTGGGACCTGGAGGGGAAAGATATGAAGACAAACATGAATACAGAGCTCTCTATTTCCCTTTATTCTTTTACTCATAACAAGGGTGTGTGTGTTCTGTAATTGGAAGGTCTAAACATTAAACCAAAGTTGAAAACTCAGTGGTGGTTGGAAGTTCAGAAGAGGTTGCATCTGCTTCTGTGGGTGAGGGGACTTGGGAACATGCCTGGAAGGGGTGGTGTGAACCCTGGTTTTATTAGGATAAGTTGCAGTTCAGTGGAGAGGGACCACCGGAAAGGCAGACAGCAGGGGCCGGGAGGCTTCTGGTATGCTCCATGATAGTCTTTGCACCCTGAGCCCACCACATAGCCTCTCTGTTTCCTTAGCCCCTGCTATCTATGGTCACATAAAAAGATACCTGTGCCAGGCGCAGTGGCTCACACCTGCAATCCCAGCACTTTGGGAGGCCGAGGAGGGCAGATCATGAGGTCAGGAGTTCAAGATTAGCCTGGCCAACATGCTGAAACCCCATCTCTATTAAAAATACAAAAATTAGCCAGGCGTGGTGGCAGGTGTCTGTAATCCCAGCTACTCAGGAGGCTGAGGCAGGAGAATCGCTTGAACCCGGGAGGCAGAGGTTGCAGTGAGCCAAGATCGCACCACTGCACTCCAGCCTGGGCAACAGAGTGAGACTCTGTCTCATAAATAAATAAATAAATAAATAAATAAATAAATAAATAATACCTGTGTCACTTCAGCTTCCCATAATGAAAACCTCCAATTTCTTCCTACTTCCTCCCTCCCAAAAGCACCTGTCTATCACCCTATAATCTCTCTGCAATCTCTTATTTACAGTCTGCCTTCTGCAATCTCTCTGGTTTATGGGATCCCTGTTTGCAAAAGGTATGTTGGTAATAATTTCTGCTTCCCTGCTGTGCCTACACACACACACACACACACACACACACACACACACGCCTGCAAGTGCCATTTTCATTTTAAAAGCATTGGTGTCCGTCATACAGAGAAATGCGTAGGATTGGAAACAGGAGATACCAAAGGAAGGTTCCAGAGGAGTCAAGACCTTCTCTTTGTCATTGCTTCTGGCCACAGCTCTGACGTCTGACCCCACTCCAGCCCAGGACCAAGAGATGTTTTAGCCCATGTTCCTTATGTCTTCCCGTAGACCAGGTCTCCTCCTCTATGATGGAGTGGGAGGTCCATGATGGCAAGACAATGAGGGGCACGTGCAGGCATTTTAAGGAATCGTTCTTCATCCACAGCTAGTCACTAACCAGGATGAGACCACTGTCCCTTTCCGTGACACCAGCTCCTTGCTAGGACCATCTCCCTGGGGTCCTTTCTCTCCCTGAAAGTCTCTTGCAGGCATTCTTTGGAAAGTACTCCTGGGCTCTGTGTGTTTTGCTGAAGCCTGTTCTTGTCACACAGTTGCTTGAGGGCAGGTTTCTCAGCCTCAGCACTGCTGACATTTCACGCCAGATCATCCTCCGTGGTGGGGCCATCCTGTGTACTGTGGGGTGTTGAGCAATGTCCCTGGAATCTACCCACCAGATGCCAGGAGCATCTTCCCAATTATCATACCTAAATCATTCACATTTGCAAACCATTGAATGGATAGATAATTGATGCATAGATAAATAATTGATAGATGATTGATGAACACATATATGTCATTGTTAGATAACTGATACACAGATGATAAATAGATATAATTAATAGATAATCAGTTGGTAGGTAATTGATATGGATAGATGACAGATCCGTAGAAAGATGATTGATTCATAATTGATACATGATAGATATGATTGCTAGATAGATAAGTGATAGAAGACAGATAGATGATTGATAGATAATTGATATAGATAGATGATAGATCATTGGTTGCAAGATGATTAGCTGATTGATAGATAATTGATATAGACAGACAATAGATCATAGATGGATGACAGGGGATTGATAGACAAATGGATTCATGGATAGATAGATGGTGAATTTCTTTTTTTTTTTTTGGGGGGGGATGGAATCTCACTCTGTCACCCAGGCTGGAGTGCAGTGGCACGATCTCAGCTTATTGCAACCTCTGCCTCCCGGGTTCAAGCAATTCTCCTGCTTCAACTTCCCAAGTAGCTGGGATTACAGGTGGCCGCCAACACGCCTGTCTAAGTTTTGTATTTTTAGTAGAGATGGGGCTTCACCGTGTTGGCCAAGCTGGTCTCAAACTCCTGACCTCAGGTGATCCACCCACCTCAGCCTCCCAAAGTGCTGAGATTACAGGCGTGAGCCACTGCACCAGGCCAATGGTGAATTTCTTATGCTCAGGCCAGGTTGTCAACCTCAGCACTGTAGATATTTGAGGCTGGATGGTTATCTGTGATGGGGCCCTCTAGTGCATGGTAGGGTGTTGAGCGCCAACCCTGAGCTCCACCCACCAGATCCTAGTAGCATCCTTCCTTAAGTTGTGACGACCAGAGATGTCTCCTACATTTCCAACTATTCTTGAGGGTGGGGGAAGCCTTTTAGGTGACCCTTGTTCTTCTAGACCTGGCATTGGTCACCCTCAGCTACCTCTCAAACATCTACATGACCCATTATATTTCTTTTTTTTTTTTTTTTTTGAGACGAAGTCTCGCTCTGTCTCCCAGGCTGGCATGCAGTGGCACGACCTCGGCAGACTGCAAGCTCCGCCTCCCTGGTTCATGCCATTCTCCTGCCTCAGCCTCCTGAGTAGCTGGGACTACAGGCACCCACCACCACGCCCGGCTAATTTTTGTTGTCGTTGTCGTTGTTGTATTTTTAGTAGAGACAGGGTTTCACCGTGTTAGCCAGGATGGTCTTCATCTCCTGACCTAGTGATCCACCTGCCTCGGCCTCCCAAAATGCTGGGATTACAGGTGTGATCCTCTGCGCCTGGCCGACCCATTATTTTTCTAAATCGGTATCAAGGACTCTTCCTCAAACACGTCTGGGTGCACTAACAGTGACCCTGACACCACATTGTAAAATCCTGAACAACCTGGTCATGGGAGATGTCCCAAACCTGGATTCTTCCCATTCACCTAAATACTGATCCATCCATCTACTCATCCACCCACCCACTCACTCATCCATTCACAAATGCACCCACCATTCATCCACCCTTCCACCCACCCATCTACCCATCCCCATGCATTCATCATCCATCCACCCACCCATCCACCCACTCATCCATCTATCCACCCATCCATCCATCTACCCATCCACCTACTCATCTATACATCCTCCCATCCATCGACCCATCAACCCATCAATTCATCCACCCACACATCCATTCACCTAAATACTGATCCATCTATCCACCTACCCAACCACTCACCCATTCACAAACCCACCCACCATCTATCCATCCACTCATCCATCCACCCATCCCCATCCATTCATCATCCATCCAACCACCCATCCACCCTCTCATCCATCTATCCACCCACCCATCCACCCACCCACTCACTCATCCATTCACAAATGCACCCACCATTCATCCACCCTTCCACCTACGCATCTACCCATCCCCATCCATTCATCATCCATCCACCCACCCATCCACCCTCTCATCCATCTATCCACCCATCCATCCATCCACCCATCCACCTACTCATCTATACATCTTCCCATCCATCTACCCATCAACCCATCAATTCATCCACCCACACATCCATTCACCTAAATACTGATCCATCCATCCACCCATCCACCCACCCAACCACTCACCCATTCACAAACCCACCCACCATCTATCCATCCACCCATCCATCTACCCATCCCCATCCATTCATCATCCATCCAACCACCCATCCACCCTCTCATCCATCTATCCACCCACCCATCCACCCACCCACTCACTCATCCATTCACAAATGCACCCACCATTCATCCACCCTTCCACCCACCCATCCATCTACCCATCCCCATCCATTCATCATCCATCCCCCACCCATCCAACCACTCATCCATCTATCCACCCATCCATCCATCCACCCATCCACCTACTCATCTATACATCTTCCCATCCATCTACCCATCAACCCATCAATTCATCCACCCACACATCCATTCACCTAAATATTGATCCATCCATCCACCCATGCACCCACCTACCCACCCACCATTCATCCACACATTCACCCTCCCACCCACCCACCCACCCTTCCATGCACTCCATCCATCCAACCATCCATCCATCCACCCATCCATCTGCCCACCCAGGCACTCATCCATTCAGCCACGCATCCATCCATTCATCCATCCATCCACCCACCTATGTACCCATTCATCCACTCATCTATGCATGTACCCATCCATCCACCCACCTATCCATGCATGTATTCACCCATCTACCCATCCATCCACTCTCGTCTCTGTCTTCATCTTCCCATGCCTTCTCTGTGTCTGTGCCTAAATTTCTCTTTCTCCTGAGGACACCAGTGAATTCTATTAGGGCCTCTCCCTACTCTATTATGACCGCATTTTTGACTTCAGGAATGACATAGACACAGACTCTATTTCTAAGTAAGAAATGGCCATACTAACGAGTGTATCATGCAGGGTGTGGTCCACGACAACTTCCTCCTATGTAATCAAAGTAGGTAATTGAAGCCAGCATCCGTTTTGATTGTCTTCCAGCAGCACAGCTCCAACAGAGTGCCATTTGCCGCGTTTGGGGTTCAGGGCCTCCTGAGGCAGCCCTATCAAAAGAACCACAAACTGGGTGGTGCAAACACCCCACAAACCCAGAAAGGAGAGCAGATGAGAAGCATGGGGCTGGCTTGTGACTCCTTAGGGCTGGGCCCTCTCGCTCCCCTGTGTGCTCAATACTTGGGGACAGCCCCCAACACTCAGGAAGGAGGGGTTGCTGTAGCTAGAAGACAATAGCTGTCAAAAAGGGTGTGTCACTGGCATGCCATCCCTGCTGCCAATAAGGGCTACCTTTTTTGTCTTTCTCATCCCAATCCTGTAAGGTCCACCCCGAACAAGACTGTAGGATTCCTGCTCTCCTCATCTGAACCCTTCAGAAAGGGGTTCCCAGGGCTGGGAATGAGGGGAGAGCAGCTCCAAGAATCAGGAACACGCCGGGCGTGGTGGCTCACACCTGTCATCCCAGCACTTTGGGAGGCTGAGGTGGGCAGATCATCTGAGATCAGGAGTTTGAGAACAGCCTGGCCAACATGATGAAACCCCATCACTACTAAAATTACAAAAAAAAAAAAAAAATGGGGTAGGTGTGGTAGCTCATACCTGGAATCCCAGCACTTTGGGAGGCTGAGGCAGGCGGATCATCTGAGATCAGGAGTTTGAGACCAGCCTGGCCAACATGGTAAAACCCCATCATTACTAAAATTACAAAAAAAAAAAAAAAGGGGCTGGGCACGGTGGCTCACATCTGCAATCCCAGCACTTTGGGAGGCTGAGGAGGGTGGATCACCTAAGGTCAACAGTTCGCAACCATCCTGGCTAACACGGTGAAACCCCGTCTCTACTAAAAATACAAAAATTAGCTGGGTGTGGTGGCGGGCGCCTGTAGCCCCAGCTACTCGGGAGGCTGAGGCAGGAGAATCGCTTGAACCCGGGAGGCGGAGGTTGCAGTGAGCTGAGATCACACCATTGCACTCCAGCCTGGGCAAAAAGAGTGAAACTCCGTCTCAAAAAGAAAAAAAAAATTACAAAAAAATTAGCCAGGCGTGGTGGCAGGTTCCTGTAGCCCCAGCTACCCAGAAGGCTGAGGCAGGAGAATCGCTTGAACCCGGGAGATGGAGGTTGCCGTGAGCTGAGATAATGCCATTGCACTTCAGCCTGGGCAACAGAGCAAGACTCCATCTCAATTAAAAAAAAAAAATCAGAACCATCCACAGAGGATGAATAAACAGAATTTGTCTATCCATACAGTGGACAATTTTTTTATTTATATAAATAATATTTTTATTTGTATTTTGCCCCCCAAAAGCTATTTTTTAAAAGACCTGGTTATACAAATGATGGTATTTTACAACTGAGGGAATAGATAATTAAAATATTCATGTCACCACATTAATAGACCTAAAGAAAAATGTGATTATTTTCATAGATGCTGAAAAGGCCTTTCATAAAATTTTAATAACCATTTCTGATTAGAAAAAAAACCACGCATGTTTTATATTAATTCATAGACTCTTACCATTGCAAAGTACATATATCTCATTATGGACTTACATTTCTTCTTTTTTTTTATTATTATACTTTAAGTTCTAGGGTACATGTGCACAACGTGCAGGTTTGTTACATAGGTATACATGTGCCATGTTGGTGTGCTGGGCCCATTAACTCATCATTTACATTAGGTGTATCTCCTAATGCTATCCCTCCACCCTCTACCCTCCCCACAACAGGCCCCAGTGTGTGATGTTCCCCTCCCTGTGTCCAAGTGATCTCATTGTTCAATTCCCACCTATGAGTGAGAACATGCGGTGTTTGGTTTTCTGTTCTTGCGATAGTTTGCTGAGAATGATGGTTTCCAGCTGCATCCATGTCCCTGCAAAGGACGTGAACTCATCCTTTTTGATGGCTGCATAGTATTCCATGGTGTATATGTGCCCACACAATGGACTATTATGCAGCCACTAAAAGGACTTAAGCTCTGACACAGACTCCTGTGTGGATGAACTTTGAAGACTCCAGGCTCAGTGACAGAAGCTGGACACAAAAGATCACATATTGTCGAATTTTCTTCTTATAAAATGTCTAGAATAGGCTAATCCACAGGGACCAGAAAGCAGATTTGAGGTTGACAGGGGCTGAGGACAGGAAACAACAGGATCGACAGTTGTGGGGTTCTCAACGGTTTTTGTTTTGTGTTGTGTTGTTTTGTTTCGAGATGGAGTTTCGCTTTTGTTGCCCAGGCTTGAGTGCAATGGTGTGATCTCGGCTCACTGCAACCTCTGCCCCACACAGTGGTTCAAGCGATTCTCCTGCCTCAGCCTCTGGAGTAGCTGGGATGACAGGCACCCGCCACCACACTCGGTTAATTTCTTGTGTATTTTTAGTAGAGATGGGGTTTTACCATGTTAGCCAGGCTGGTCTCGAACTCCTGACCTCAGGTGATCCACCCGCCTCGGCCTCCCAAAGTGCTGGGATGACAGGTGTGAACCACGATGCCTGGCCAGGTTCTGAGTTTTGTTCAGGGAGGAAAATGGCTCTGGAATTGCATGATGGTGTTGTTTACACATCTGTGAATATATTAAAAACCATTGAAATGTATGAATGAGCGAAAGGTTATGGTATGTAATATGTAACTCACATCTTGGTAAAGCTGTTTTTTGTTTGTTTTGTTTTTTATTTTATTTATTTATTTATTTTTGAGATGGAGTCTCACTCTGTCACCCAGGCTTGAGTGCAGTGGCACCATCTCAGCTCACTGCAAGCTCCATCTCCTGGGTTCACGCCGTTCTCCTGCCTCAGCCTCCAGAGTAGCTGGGACCACAGGCACCTGCCACCACGCTAATTTTTTTGTGTTTTTTTTTAGTAGAGATGGGGTTTCACCATGTTAGCCAGGATGGTCTCGATCTCCTGACCTGGTGATCCACCCGCCTCGGCCTCCCAAAGTGCTGGGATGACAGGTGTGAACCATGATGCCTGGCCAGGTTCTGAGTTTTGTTCAGGGAGGAAAATGGTTCTGGAATTGCATGATGGTGTTGTTTACACATCTGTGAATATATTAAAAACCATTGAAATGTATGAATGAGCGAAAGGTTATGATATGTAATATGTAACTCACATCTTGGTAAAGCTGTTTTTGTTTTTGTTGATTTTATTTTATTTATTTATTTATTTATTTATTTATTTATTTATTTTTGAGACGGAGTCTTGCTCTGTTGCCCAGGCTTGAGTGCAGTGGTGCCATCTCAGCTCACTGCAAGCTCCACCTCCCGGGTTCACGCCATTCTCCGGCCTCAGCCTCCAGAGTAGCTGGGACGACAGGCGCCCGCCACCACGCTAATTTTTTTGTGTTTTTTTTAGTAGAGATGGGGTTTCACCATGTTAGCCAGGATGGTCTCGATCTCCTGACCTGGTGATCTGCCCGCCTCGGCCTCCCAAAGTGCTGGGATTATAGGTGTGAGCCACAGCACCCGGCTGGTAAAGCTGTTTTTAGAAGAAATGAATGAGAGGGGTGGGAGAGATACACACAGACCCTCAACAGGCGAGAAACATTCCTGGATGCATTGCTGCCAGAAAGGTATGCATTTCCTGCAAAGTGTAAGAAAAAGGGTCCAACCTGGCCGGGCATGGTGGCTCATGCCTGTCATCCCAGCACTTTGGGAGGCCGGGGCCATTGGATCACCTGAGGTCAGGAATTCAAGACCAGCCTGGCAAATATGGTAAAACCCCGTCTCTACTCAAAATACAAAAAGTAGCCAGGCGGGGTGGCGGGCGCCTGTAGTCCCAGCTACTCGGGAGGCTGAGGCAGGAGAATCATTTGAACTCAGGGAGGCAGAGGTTGCGGTGAGCCGAGATCGCGCCACTGCACCCCTGCCTGGGTGACAGAGTTCCAAAAAAAAAAAAAAAGAAAGAAAAGAAAAGAAAAAGAAAAGAAAAAAATAGGGTCTAACCTGCAGCCCCTGAGCGCCCACCTGTGGTCGGTCTGTTGCTTCAGACCATTCAGTGCCCAGATATTTCTGGAAAAGCCACCTCTGCAGGCCAGACACCGCCAAGAGCAACCGTTGTACTCATTTTGTGAAATTTCCATCCTGCCGCCCCAGCCTCGGCGGGACCCAAACCGCAAGCCGGTGCCTCTTGTGTCCGGGCAGCTGGTGACGGTTAGACGTAATTTCTTGATTAATCACCCACGTTGCTCAGCAGTCCTGGCTGGCTGTCTTCCCTGGGGGCTGTCCAGTGGCCACAGGGGACAGATCCGAAATTGCAACACGTCTGGCTGCGAAGGGACTGCTTGCTGGATCGTCAGACCACACAGGTTACAGACATGAGGGTGGCTGGGTGAGGCCGCCATTGCAGGACTTGCAACAGCACGTGCTGGTTAAATGTGTGCGAGGCACAGCTGCCTACCTGGAGGGTTAAAGCCACAAATTCCAGCCCAGGCGCGGTGGCTCAGGCCTGTAATCCCAACACTTTGGGAGGCCGAGGCAGGAGGATTGCTTGAAGCCAGGAGTTTGAGACCAGCCTGGGCAAAAGAGTAAAACCCCATGTCTACAAAAAATAAAAATATTAGCTGTGCATGGTGGTACTCTCACCTGTAGTCCCAGCTACTCAGGAAGCTAAGGCAGGAGGATTGCTTGAAGCCAGGAGTTTGAGACCGGCCTGGGCAACACAGCAAAACCCCATGTCTACAAAAAATAAAAATGTTAGCTGTGCATGGTGGTACTCTCACCTGTAGTCCCAGCTACTCAGAAGGCTAAAGCAGGAGGATTGCTTGATGCCAGGAGTTTGAGACCAACCTGGGCAATATAGCAAAACCCCATGTCTACAAAAAATAAAAATATTAGCTGTGCATGGTGGCATGCACCTGTAGCCCCAGCTACTCAGGAGGATTGCTTGAAGCCAGGAGTTTGAGACCAGCCTGGGCAAAAGAGTAAAACCCCATGTCTACAAAAAATAAAAATATTAGCTGTGCATGGTGGTACTCTCACCTGTAGTCCCAGCTACTCAGGAAGCTAAGGCAGGAGGATTGCTTGAAGCCAGGAGTTTGAGACCGGCCTGGGCAACACAGCAAAACCCCATGTCTACAAAAAATAAAAATGTTAGCTGGGCATGGTGGCATGCACCTGTAGTCCCAGCTAGTCAGGAGGCTGAGGCAGGAGGATTGCTTGAAGCCAGGAGTTTGAGACCAGCCTGGGCAATATAGCAAAACCCCATGTCTACAAAAAATAAAAATATTAGCTGGGCATGGTGGCATGCACCTGTAGTCCCAGCTACTCAGGAGGATTGCTTGAAGCCAGGAGTTTGAGACCGGCCTGGGCAATATAGCAAAACCCCATGTCTACAAAAAATAAAAATATTAGCTGTGCATGGTGGTACTCTCACCTGTAGTCCCAGCTACTCAGGAGGCTGAGGCAGGAGGATTGCTTGAGGCCAGGCATTGGAGGCTGCAGTGAGTTACGTTTGCACCACTGCCCTCCAGCCTAGGCAACAAAGCAAGACCCCATCTCCATAAAACAAAAACAAACAAGCAAAAGAACAATTCCAGGGCACCCCTGTTTCCAGTTCTGTCCACTTTACATTCTCGAAATAAAACTAGTGTCCCTTTGACAGACATATTTTTCATCAGCAGTGCATGGCTGAAGCGTCTGTCCTTCCAGACGTCCCCCACGGCCACAGCAGGCAGAACCCTAAGAAGGAAGGGTCTGATTTTCCTCCTGAAGCCATAGGTGGCCGGAGGTGCCCAGCTAGCCGTGGAGGGCGGTGCTGACTCGTGCATAACCGTAGGTTTCACACCTGGGCACGTCCAGGCGGGGCACAAAACTTCTCCCTGAAACTGAAATGAAAGCTCTGGGCCATTTTAAAAGCAGTTTGAGGAAGCTGTTTGCGCAGCAGCTGGTAAGAAGTCACAGGTCTCCTCTGGAGGAAGAAAGAGCAGGGTGGAGCCTTGGGTTGACATGGGTGTTACAAGCTAGAAAGACTTTGGAGATCTCCCGGCGCTCGGATTGTATGTTTTCTGCTGATACATGCTCTGTGGGAGGAATGTCCCTGAAATGAAAGGATTGACACCTGGGGGCTGAAGGTCGGTCGCTTTGTGGTTTCCATCCATGGGGGACAGTGAGTGAGTCGTGAGATCTGTACAACAATGCGTTCAACCTGCCCAGGGGAGCCACAGGCCCCACTCTGGATCTTCTAAGAGTCTCAGCCTGTGACATGCACCAAGGTCTCCAATGACCTCCCTGATCCAAAGAAGGAGGGGAAGGAGGGAGGGGAAGGAAGGAAGGAAGGGAGGGAGGGAGGGAGGGAGGGAAAGAAGGAATGAAGGAGAGAGGGGGGGAAGAGAAGGAAGGATGGGAGGGAAGGAGGAAAGAAAGGAGGGAGGGAAGGAAGGAGAGAGGAGAGAGAGGAAAGACAGAAGGATGGTAGGAAGGAAGGGAGAAAGGGAGGAAGGAGGGAGGGAGGGAAGGAAGGGAGGAGGGAAGGGAGGAAAGAGGGAGGGAGGGAGGGAAGGAAGGAACGAAGGAGGAAGGGAGGGAAGAGAAAGAAGGAGGGGAGGGAAGGAGGAAAGAAAGAGAGGGAAGGAAGGAGACAGGAGAAAGAGGAAAGACAGAAGGAAGGTAGGAAGGAAGGGAGAAAGGGAGGAAGGAGGGAGGGAGGGAGAGAAGGGAGGAAGGAGGGAGGGAAGGAAGGAACGAAGGAGGGAGGGAGGGAAGAGAAGGAAGGAGGGGAGGGAAGGAGGAAAGAAAGGAGGGAGGGAAGGAAGGAGAGAGGAGAAAGAAGAAAGACAGAAGGTAGGAAGGAAGGGAGAAAGGGAGGAAGGAGGGAGGGAGGGAAGGAGTGAAGGAAGGGAAGAGGGAAAGGAGGAAAGAGGGAGGGAGGGAAAGAAGGAATGAAGGAAGGAAGGAGGGAAGAGAAGAAAGGATGGGAGGGAAGGAAGGAAAGAGGAGAAAGAGGAAAGACGGAAGGTAGGAAGGGAGAAAGGGAGGAAGGAGGGAAAGAAGGAAGGAGGGAAGGAAGGAAGAAAGCAGAGAAGGGAGGGAGGGAGTGAGGGAAGGAAGGATGGGAAAAGGGAGGGAGTGACGGAAGGAAGGGTGGGAAAAGGGAGGGAGTGGGGAGAACAGAAAAGAAGGGAAGGAAGGAGGGAAGAAGAGAAGGTAGGAGGGAGGGAGGGAAGGAAGGAGCCAGGAGGAAGGAAGGAGAAAGGGGAGAAGAGAGGAAAGAAGAAAACGACAGAGGGTGAAGAAAGGAAGCAGACAGGCAGGGAAAGAAGGAGGAGAGGGAAGGAGGAAGGAAGGGCGGGAGGGATGGAGGAGACAGGGAGCCCTCTGCGAACGCATGTCCCCACCCTCCTTGGTCCCCGGGGAGCCCTCCCGGCAGCCACCTCCCCGCCTGCGCCCCTGAGCCGTGCGCCCTTCCCTCTGCAGAGCCCGGGCGAGGACCCCTCCAGGATGCACGTCCCAAACAGCACCGGCCCGGACAACGCGACGCTGCAGATGCTCCGGAACCCGACGATCGCGGTGGCCCTGCCGGTGGTGTACTCGCTGGTGGCGCTGGTCAGCATCCCGGGGAACCTGTTCTCCCTGTGGGTCCTGTGCCGACGCATCGGGCCCAAATCCCCGTCGGTCATCTTCATGATCAACCTGAGCGTCACGGACCTGATGCTGGCCAGCGTGCTGCCGTTCCAGATCTACTACCACTGCAATCGCAACCACTGGGTGTTCGGCGTGCTGCTGTGCAACGTGGTCACCGTGGCCTTTTACGCAAACATGTACTCCAGCATCCTCACCATGACGTGCATCAGCGTGGAGCGCTTCCTGGGGGTCCTGTACCCGCTCAGCTCCACGCGCTGGCGCCGTCGTCGTTACGCGGTGGCCGCGTGCGCCGGGACCTGGCTGTTGCTCCTGGCCGCCCTGTCCCCGCTGGCGCGCACCGACCTCACCTACCCGGTGCACGCCCTGGGCATCGTCACCTGCTTCGATGTCCTCAAGTGGACGATGCTCCCCAGCGTGGCCATGTGGGCCGTGTTCCTCCTCACCATCTTCATCCTGCTGTTCCTCATCCCCTTCGTGGTCACCGTGGCCTGTTACACGGCCACCATCCTCAAGCTGTTACGCACGGAGGAGGCGCACGGCCGGGAGCAGCGGAGGCGCGCGGTGGGCCTGGCCGTGGTGGTCCTGCTGGCCTTTGTCACCTGCTTCGCCCCCAACAACTTTGTGCTCCTGGCGCACATCGTGGGTCGCCTGTTCTACGGCAAGAGTTACTACCACGTCTACAAGCTCACGCTGTGTCTCAGCTGCCTCAACAACTGTCTGGACCCGTTTGTGTATTACTTTGCCTCCCGGGAATTCCAGCTGCGCCTGCGGGAATATCTGGGCTGCCGTCGGGTGCCCGGAGACCCCCTGGACACGCGCCGCGAGAGCCTCTTCTCCGCCAGGACCACGTCCATGCGCTCCGAGGCCGGTGCGCACCCCGAAGGGCTGGAGGGAGCCCCCAGGCCCGGCCTCATGAGGCAGGAGAGCGAGTTCTGAGTCTCCGGGGGTGCAGCTTGGAGAGCCAGGGGCGCATGGAGAGGCCACGGTGCCAGAGGTTCAGGGAGAACAGCTGCGTTTCTCCCGGGCACTGCAGAGGCACCGGTGAGGAAAGGTCTCCAGGTTTCACTGAGGGTAGAGAAACCAGCAAAACCCAGCGGCGCACAGGGCGCTCTGTGAGGCTGCAGCGGGGGCCTCTGCCTCTCTGTGCCATGCACCAGACAGCGTGTGCCACCACGCCCTGCTAATTTTTGTATTTCTTTTTAGTGGAGCCGGGGTGTGCACCCCCGAGTTCCTTAGACACTCCTTCTCACACCTGTCCGTCCCCGAGCATGGACATTCAACCAGCCCCGCTCCCTCGGCCACTCCATCTCTGGATATATCCTCCCTGGGCGACCTGCCAGCCCCATTCCCAGCTCCTCTCCTTGCTGACATCGTCCCTTAGCTGTGGTTCTGGCCTTTATTCTCCCCCAGAGGTGCTGGTCTCCTTAGTGTGGTGCACACCGACATTGCTGTTGGTTTCACTCAGGGCCACTGTGCTGGCTGTGGTTGGAATTCTTCTTTCAGAGGAACGAGGACAGATTTATATACTTCATCTCTGATGACTCCGGGAGCACCTGAGGTTCCTGCAGCTCAACTACTCCCGTGTTCCCCACATCTGCTCCCTGCTCCACCGCACCCCCCAACCTGGAGCTGACCACGGTGATTCCTGGCACGGTTGTTCTGACCTGGCTTGGAGGGCCCCCCACCCCCCCTCTGCTTCTGTGAATCCCTGAGAGTGAAGGAGGTCCCATCAGGCCCCTGGACCACCATCAGGCCTCCCTGACTCAGGACGAGGACCTCGGAGGCCCAGGTGTGGAAATGAGGCTCGGTGACATGGGTCCCAGCCCATCCCAATCCAAGGGTGCAGCTTGATTCCACAGTTCCCGGCCTTCTGCGCATTGTCTGCCTCGTGTTTCCCCCCCTGGCGAGTCCATCCGGGGTCCGGGGAGCAGGCAACTGGCCAGACCCGTGAGACCGTTTGGAGATCAAGCACCGGACACAGGTGTGGACCGCAGGAACCTGCAGGGGTCAGTCGCTGGGCCCCCTCCATGCTGTGTGGGTGGTGAGCAGACTGTGTGTTTGTCTTTCTTCCTCTGCACCAGACGTGCCTGCACCAGCCCCAATACCTGAGCTGGTTTAGCGTAAAGAAGAGGTCTGACTCCCCACAGGCGTCCGAACATTACAGGGAATTGGATTCCTGGCTCTGTTGGGTGAGAAAGATGGTTCTGGAGGCGAGAATGGGAGAGCTGGCCATCCGCCCAGGGGCTCTGGGAAGTCTCCATAGTGGGTGGCCTCGGATGCCCAGCCCCTCCCTTTCTGTGCACTGGGGACACCGACGGAGGCCAAAGCTGCTGTTCAGGGGCCCTGTGTTGGCGCCTCTCTCCTGCCATCATTATCATGGAAGGAAAACAGAGATGGTTTAGTAATTAATTCAACCATTCCCAAAACCCGTGTCCACCCGGAACATCAGGATGGGACCGTGTTTGGAAACCGGCTCTTTACAAATGTAATTTTTTTTTGTACTTTTTTTTAAAATTATACTTTAAGTTCTAGGGTACATGTGCATAAGGTGCAGGTTTGTTACATATGTATACTTGTGCCATGTTGGTGTGCTGCAGCCATCAACTCGTCATTTACATCAGGTATAACTCCCAATGCAATCCCTCCCCCCTCCCCTTCCCCATAATAGGCCCCGGTGTGTGATGTTCCCCTTCCCGAGTCCAGGTGATCTGATTGTTCAGTTCCCACCTATGAGTGAGAACATGCGGTGTTCGGTTTTCTGTTCTTGTGATAGTTTGCTAAGAATGATGGTTTCCAGCTGCATCCATGTCCCTGCAAAGTAATGAAGTAAGGCGAGGCCATCCTGCATTTACAATGGGCCCAATCCAGTGTCCCTGTGAGAGACGGAAGAGGAGACACAGACACAGAGGAGGAGGCCACGTGGAGACGGAGGCAGAGATTGGAGTGATGCGGCCACAAGCCCAGGGACGCCTGGAGCCCCCAGGAGCTGGGAGAGGCAGGAAGGATCCTCCCCTAGAGCTTTCCAGGCAGTGTGACCCTGACACACCTGGATCTCAAACTTCTGGTCTCCAGGACCGGAGGAGGATAAACTCGTGTTAAGCCCCCAGTTGCTAGGAATTCTGGGATTTCATTTCAGCAGCTCCCGCCAATGCACACACGCATTGAATCCACTCTGACATCCTGAAACTGTGATGTGGACCAGTGCAACGCGCTGGTTCCTGGGTGGGTCATTTCGGGAGGCCCGCTGTGCCCCAGGCTGGATCCCAGGGAGTGCTGTGTGTGTGTGTGTGTGTGTGTGTTTGTGTGTGAGCAATAAAGCTTTTTAATCACCTGGGTGCAGGCGGGCTGAGTCCAAAAAGAGAGTCATCAAAGGGAGATAGGGGTGGGGCCGCTTTACAGGATTTGGATAGATAAAGGAAAATTACAGTCAAAGGGGGTTCTCTGGTGGGCAGGGGTGGGGGGTCACAAGGTGCTCAGTGGGGGAGCTTTTGAGCCAGGATGAGCCAGGAGAAGGAATTTCACAAGGTAATGTCATCACTTAAGGCAGGGACAGGCCATTTTCATTTTCACTTCTTTTGTGCTTTTTGGATGTAATCTCCCAGCTATGGCCACTAGAGACAGATGAAGGCTCCTGGAAGAATGATGGCCCTGTAATGTGTAATGCTCTTTTTGTGTGTGTATTTTTGTTTCTGTTTTTTTGTTTTTTGTTTGTTTTTTGTCTGGATAGCACAGGAAGCTTTTTTTTTTTTTTTTTTTTCCGCAATGCCCAGCAGTCTGGTGGCTCATTCTCTCCATCACCCCCTAAGTCTGCTTCATGAATGACATCATGAAGGCATCCAGGATCCCTGGAGACAATAGCTCTGTGTTTTCTGATTTTTCTTGATTGAAGGACCAGAGTTTTTTTGGTTTTTGGTTTTTGGGTGTTTTTTGTTTTGTTTTTGTTTTTTTCTTTTTGAGACAGAGTCTCACTCTGTCACCCAGGCTGGAGTGCAATGGTGTGATCTCGGCTCACTGCAACCTCCGCCTCCTGGGTTCGAGCGATTCTCCTGCCTCAGCCTCCTGAGTAGCTGGGATGACAGGCGCCCGCCACCACACCCGGCTAATTTTTGTATTTTTAGTACAGACGGGGTTTCACCATGTTGGCCTGACTGGTCTCCAAATCCTGACCTCAGGTGATCTGCCCACCTCAGCCTTCCAAAGTGCTGGGATGACAGGCGTGAGCCCCTGCACGGTTCTGTATAAAGTGCTGCAGACCCTGGAGGTCAGCTTCATAAACCGAGCACCCCATCCCCTCCTTCAGAACGCTCCAGATCCCCCTGCCATGTGCCGTCGTGGCATGAAACCAGCCTTCCCGCCTTTGCCCTCTGCCGAGCCATGGTCTTTGGTGAAGGCGAGTGAGGCAGGCGTAGACGTGGGACTGCCAGGATGGTGTACCAGCAAGTGCAGCCTGAATGTCCACATGTCTCCAGAAAAATGAGCCACTGTTGTGAGCTGGTCTGCAGGCTCCAGGCGGGGGAACCTCCCTGGGAAACAGCGCTCTTCCACACATGGATGAAGGAGAGGCAGAGACTGCAGTGATGCAGCCACAAGCCCAGGGACCCCTGGAGCCCCCAGGAGCTGGGAGAGGCAGGAAGGATCCTCCCTTAGAGCCTCTCAGAAGGAATTGGGGCCGGGCGCGGTGGCTCAAGCCTGTAATCCCAGCACTTTGGGAGGCCGAGGCGGGCGGATCACGAGGTCAGGAGATCGAGACCATCCTGGCTGACACGGTGAAACCCCGTCTCTACTAAAAAATACAAAAAAAACTAGCCGGGCGAGGTGGCGGGCGCCTGTAGTCCCAGCTACTCGGGAGGCTGAGGCAGGAGAATTGCGTGAACCCGGGAGGCGGAGCCTGCAGTGAGCTGAGATCCGGCCACTGCACTCCAGCCTGGGCGGCAGAGCAAGACTCCGTCTCAAAAAAAAAAAAAAAAAAAAGAAAAGAAAGAATTGGATACAATTGTAGTAGATTGAATAGTGGTCCCCAGAGAGATCTGTCCATAGCCTAATGCTCAGAGCTTGTGAGTAAGACCTTATTTGGAAACAGGGTCTTTGCAGATGTGATTAAGTTAAGGACCTTGAGATTGGATCATTCTGGAGTAGGGTGGGCGCTAAACACAATGGCAGGTGTCCTAAGACACACAAGAGGAGATGCAGACACAGAGGAGGAGGCCACGTGGAGACGGAGGCAGAGACTGGAGTGATGCGGCCACAAGCCCAGGGACCCCTGGAGCCCCCAGGAGCTGGGAGAGGCAGGAAGGATCCTCCCCTCGAGCCTCCAGAGGGAACTGGGGGCTGCAGGAGAGACCCAGAACTTCCACAGAAAGAGAGAAATTGTCCTCCTGCTTCTCTAGACTGTCCCAAAGCTGAACCCTAGAAAGCAAAGCTGATACAGGAGCCTCCAGGACTGAAAGGCCTCAGTCAGCAAGAGACCCCGTAGGAGATCCAACCGCAGGTGCTCAGCGTGGGCCTTGGGTGTGTCTCGTGGGGGTGGGGGGCGGAACCCGTGAAAAACCTCAGAGTAACACCTTCAGGGCAATGCACAGAAGATCCCTAAACTGCCTTGTAAACAAAACTGAGAGCTTGAGTCAGAGGAAGCCGAGAGGATATCCTTCCTCGACACTGTTGAGAACGCCGACATCCTCCCGCAAATGAAGACGTTGCAAGCAGGCAAAGTGCTTCAGTTTTGTTTTTTGTTTTTTTTTTTTTTGCCTTTATGACGATTTGTGCAGCCACTTGGCTATGGAGAGCGACCGACACCCCCTCTTACTTCTGTGAATGTTTCCTGCAAGCTGACTCCGTGTGTTCACTTGCCGAGCTTTGAGTAAAAAGATAGCACGTGTCTGTTGACTCACACCCGTGTTTTAAGATGGAAAACTTTCCTTCTGTCCTTGGCAGGACATGGAGAGAGGGAGGCACTCCAAAAAGTCTCAGCCTTCATCAAGACGTGGTGGTTCATGCCGGTAATCCCAGCACTTTGGGAGGCTCAGGCCGGAGGACTGCTTGAGTCCGGGAGTTCAAGGGCCAATCTAGGCAACACGGTGAGACCCTGTGTCTATAAAAATTAAAAATAAAACATAAAAAAAAAAATCAGCATTGATGCTGCTTCTGTTTTGTTCCACTGCAGAAGGCAAATGTGTTTCTGTCTCTGATTTCTGTGGGGTTTGCATTTTAAACACAGACCCCATTTGATGCTGGATCCAATGTCTTATCCTCTTCACAGGCTCCCTGTCTTGGTCCGTTTATCCTGCTGGAAAACAAACAAACAAAAACAAAAACAAAACGCCATTGCTTTACTCAGGGTTCTCTAGAGGGACAGAACTAATAGCATAGATAGATAGATAGATACATAGATAGATAGATAGATAGATAGATAGATAGATAGATAGATAGATAGATAGATAGATAGTAGGTAGATAGAGATAGATGATTGATAGATTGATAGATAGATAGTAGGTAGAGATAGATAGATATAGATAGATAGATAGATAGATGATAGATACAGATAGATAGATAGATGATAGATAGATAGATAGATAGATAGAAAGATAGATAGATGATAGAGACATAGATAGATAGATGATACATAGATAGATAGTAGGTAGATACAGATAGATAGATGATAGATGATAGATAGATAGTATTTAGATAGATACAGATAAATGATAGATAGTAGATAGATATAGACAGATAGATGATAGATACATAGATACATAGATAGATAGATAGATAGATAGATAGATAGATAGATAGATAGTAGGTAGATAGATACAGATAGATAGATGATAGATAGATAGTAGGTAGATAGATATAGATAGATGATAGACAGACAGATAGATAGATAGATAGATAGATAGATAGATAGATAGATAGATAGATAGATAGATAGATAGATAGATAAAAGAGTTTAAGGCTGGGCGCAGTGGCTCACACCTGTAATTTCAGCACTTTGGGAGGCCGAGGTGGGCAGATCACCTGAGGTCCAGAATTCAAGACCAGCCTGACCAACAAGGGGAAACCCTGTCTCTACTAAAAATACAGAATTACCGGGCCTGGTGGTGGGCACCTGTAATCCCGGCTACTCGGGAGGCTGAGGCAGAAGAATCGCTTGAACCTGGGAGGCGGAGGTTGTAGTGAGCCAAGATCACGTCACTGCACTCCAGCCTGGGTGACAGAACAAGACTCTGTCTCAAAAAAAAAAAAAATAGACAAATGGATAGATACATGGATAGATAATAGATGGATAGATAGATGCATACATGGGTAGATAGATGATAGATTGATAAATGGATGATAGGAGATAGATAGATAGATACATACATACATAGATACATAGATGAAAGGTAGATGATAGATTGATAGATGATAGATGAAAGTATAGATGATGGATAGATGGATAGATAGACAACAGATTGATGATGGAAAGATAGATGGATAGATGGATAGAAGATAGATAGGTAGATAGATAGATAATACATTGATGATGGAAAGATAGAAAGGTGAATAGATGGATAGAAGATAGATAGATAGATAGATAGATAGATAGATAGATAGTTACACAGATGATAGATAGATGGATACATAGATAAACAGAATGGATGGATAGATAGATAATAGATGATAGCTAGATAGATGCAGGTAGATAATGGATACACAGATGGATAATAGATAGATAGACAACATAAGTGGGGGGATAGATGACAGATGAGGTAGGTAGGTAGATACAATAGATAGATGACAGGTAGGAAGAATAGATAGATGATGGATAGACAGATATATATATACATAGATGGATAGAGAGATACATAGATGATAGATACATACATAGATGGATAGATAGATGATAGATAGATACATATATACATACATAGATGGATACATACATAGATGATAGTTGCATACATATATAGATACATGGATAGATACATAGATAGATGATAGAGAGATACATACATACATACATAGATGGATAGATAGATGATAGACAGATATATACATGGATAGATAGACGATTGATAGATACATACATACATAGATGGATAGATAGATGATAGATACATATATACATACATAGATGGATACATACATAGATGATAGATGCATACATATATAGATACATGGACAGATACATAGATAGATGATAGAGAGATACATACATACATACATAGATGGATAGATAGATGATAGATAGATACATATAAACATACATAGATGGATACATACATAGATGATAGATGCATACATATATAGATACATGGACAGATACATAGATAGATGATAGAGAGATACATACATATATACATAGATGGATAGATAGATGATAGATAGATACATATATACATACATAGATGGATACATACATAGATGATAGATGCATACATATATAGATACATGGACAGATACATAGATAGATGATAGAGAGATACATACATACATACATAGATGGATAGATAGATGATAGATAGATACATACATAGATACATAGATAGATACCTACATAGATACATGCGTACATAGATGGATAGATGATACATACATACATAGATGGACAGATACATAGATGATAGATACATACATACACATACAGATGGATAGATACATAGATGATAAATAGATACACACATACATACATAGATGGACAGATACATAGATAGTTGATAGATACATACATACATAGATACATGGATAGATACATAGATGATAGATACATGCATACATAGATGGATAGATACAGAGATGATAGATACATACATACATAGATGGATAGATAGATGATAGACAGATATATCCATGGATAGATAGACGATTGATAGATACATACATACATAGATGGATAGATAGATGATCGATAGACAGATACAAACATACAAACATAGATGATAGATAGATAAATACATACATACATAGATCCATAGATGGATGGATAGATAGATAGATATCATGGCTAAATAGATGGAAGGGTGATAGATAGATCCGCAGACAAGATAGATGGATACATGATAGATGAATAGCTGGATAAATGATGGACAACATAGATACATAGATAGATGATAGATAGACAAACCCTCGCATGCTAACTCAGGGTTTCTCCACCTCAGCACAGCTGACATTTGGGGCTGGAGGGCTCTCTGCGGTGGGGCCGTCCCAGGCACTGTAGGATGTTGAGCAGTGGCCCTGGGCTCTGCCCACCAGATGGGAGCAGCACCCCCACACTGCACACACCCAGACATGACAGCCAAAAATATCTTCAGACATTGCCAGGTGTTTCCTGGACGGTAGGATCTCCTCAGTTCTTGGCAACTGAATTACACACAACCTACAAACCGGCACACATTTGAGAATCTTTGAACATCAGACTATGCGATGCTGGCTCAATGCAAAACAGGACATTAAGGAGAGAAGCCCGGCCTGGCGGGATGGGGTGTCTGAGTTTGCCGGGGTTGCCATAGCAAAGTTCTGTACGCTGTACAGCTTAGACAACAAACATTGATTCTCCCACAGTCCTGGAGGCTGGAGGTCTGAGGTCAAAGTGTGGGCACGGCTGGTTCCTCCTGAGGCCTCTCTCCTCCGCGTGGAGATGCCGTCTTCTCCTTGTGTCCTCACAGGGTCATCCCTCCATGTGTGTCTGTGTCCTCATCTCCTCTTCTTATGGGATGTCTTAGTCCATTGCAGGCTGCTATCACAGAATACCATAGACTGGCTGGCTTAGACACAACAGGCATTTGGCCGGGCACAGTGGCTCACGCCTGTAATCGCACCACTTTGGGAGGCCGAGGCAGGCAGATCACCTGAGGTCAGGAGTTCGAGACCAGCCTGACCAACATGGTGAAACCCTGTCTCTACTAAAAGAAAAAAAAAATACAAAAAATTAGCTGGGCGAGGTAGCAGGCACCTGTAGTCCCAGCTACTCAGGAGGCTGAGGCAGGAGAATGGCGTGAACCCTGGAGGTGGAGCTTGCAGTGAGCCGAGATTGCACCACTGCACTCCAGCCTGGGCGACAGAGTGAGATTCTGTCTTAGAAAAAAAAAACAAAAAACAAAACAAATAAACAACAACAACAAACAAAAAACAGGCATTGGCCGGGTGCAGTGGCTCATGCCTGTAATCCCAGCACTTTGGGAGGCCAAGGCGGGCAGATCACCTGAGGTCAGGAGTTCGAGACCAGCCTAACCAATGTGGTGAAACCCCGTCTCTACTAAAAAAAAAAAATAATAATACAAAAAAATTAGCGGGGCGTGGTGGCAGGCACCTGTAGTCCCAGCTACTCGGGAGGCTGAGGCAGGAGAATGGCGTGAACCCAGGAGGAGGAGCTTGCAGTGAGCTGAGATCGCGCCACTGCACTCCAGCCTGGGGGACAGAGCGAGACTCTGTCTCAAAAACAAACAAAGAAAAAAAAAAAAAAAAAACAGGCATTGGCCGGGCATGGTGGCTCACGCCTGTAATCCCAGCACTTGGGAAGGCCAAAGTGGGTAGATCACCTGAGGTCGGGAGTTTGAGACCAGCCTGGCCAACATAGAGAAACCCCATCTCTACTAAAAGATACAAAAAATTACCCGGGCGTGGTGGTGGGCACCTGTAGTCCCACATACTCAGGAGGCTGAGGCAGGAGAATCGCTTGAACCTGGGAGGCAGAGGTTGCAGTGAGCCGAGATCGTGCCACTGCGCTCCAGTCTGAGCAACAGGGCAAGAGTCAGTCTTAAAAAAAAAAAGCAAAGGAAATTCTGAAGGGCACATTGAGAGCAGGAGGGCTGCAGTAGTCAGGGATTTTGAGCAGTTAAATCTCTGCCTGGTGGGGTTTCAATGCTGTGGCCATAACGGAGAACTTACAGGCTGCTGGACCCCATCTCTGGTTAGCTGGCACCCCTTCTGGAACGCTGGTATGGGAGACTGGGTGGATCCGTGTCTCCCCATCGACTTGTCTACCAGGTGAATAGCACCTTATTTGGAAATAGGGTTCTTACATGTGCAATTAGTTCATGGTTTCAAGATATCATGCTGGATTAAGGTAGGCCCTAAGTCCAATGACAAGTGTCCTTCTAAGAGACAGAAGAGGAGACACAGACACAGAGGAGAAGGCCACGTGGAGACGGACGCAGAGACTGGAATGATGCGGCCACAAGTCCAGGGATGCCTGGAGCCCCCAGCAGCTGGAAGAGGCAGGAAGGATCCTCCCCTAGAGCCTCAAGAAGAAACCAAACACAATTGCAATGGTTTAGATGGTGAGCTCCAAATGATATGTCCATGTCCTAAGCCCCAGAACCTGGGAATGAGAACTCACTTGGAAAAAGGATCTTTGCAGATGTGGTTAACGATGAGATCATCCTGGAGTAGGGTGTCCCTTAAACACAATAACAGGTGTCCTTGTAAGAGAGAGAGGAGGAGACACAGACACAGAGGAGGAGGCCACGTGGAGACAGAGGCAGAGACTGGAGTGATGCGGCCACAAGCCCAGGGACACCTGGAGACCCCAGGAGCTGGGAGACGCAGGAAGGATCCTCCCCTAGAGGCTTCAGAGGGAGCGTGGCCCTGCCTATGCCTTGATTTCAGATTTCTGGCCTGCAAGGCTGTAATGCAATTGACTTTTGCTGTTTTAAGTTCCAGGGTTTTCAGTGACGGTTACCAGTAACCCCCACTGTAGGTCACTGAACCCTTCAGCTTTGCCTGTACCTGTTCAGGAAGTGGCAGCGTTCACTTCATCTTCCATAGACAATTGCTATAATTTTCTTTGCTATTTTTCCTTTTCTTTTTCTTTTTCTTTTTTTTTTTTTTTTTTGAGATGAAATCTTGCTCTGCCGCCCAGGCTGGAGTGCAGTGGTGCGATCCCGGCTCACTGCAAGCTCCGCCTCCTGGGTTCAGGCCATTCTCCTGCCTCAGCCTCCCGAGTAGCTGGGACTACAGGTGCCGCCACCTCGCCCGGCTAATTTTTTGTATTTTTCAGTAGAGACGGGGTTTCACCGTGTTAGCCAGGATGGTCTCGATCTCCTGAGTTCGTGATTTATCTGCTTCCCAAAGTGCTGGGATTATAGGCATGAGCCACCGCACCCGGCCTTCCTTTGCTATTTTTCTTTATGATTTAATATCTCACCCGCGGCTGGGCCCAGTGGCTCACACCTGTAATCCCAGCACTTTGGGAGGCTGAGGTGGGTGGATCACCTGAGGTCAGGAGTTCGAGACCAGCCTGGTCAACACGGCGAAACCCCATCTCTACTAAAAATGCAAAAATTAGCCAGGTGTGATGGCAGGTGCCTGTAATCCTAGCTCCTCTGGAGGCTGAGGGAGGAGAATCGCTTGAACCTGGGAGGCGGAGGTTGCAGTGAACCGAGATCGTACCATTGTGCTCCAGCCTGGGTGACAGAGTGAGACTGCATCTCAAAAAAAGAAAGAAAAGAAGAAAAGAAAAGAAAAGAAAAGAAAAGAAAGAAAAGAAAGAAAAGAAAAGAGAAAAGAAAGAAAAGAAAGGAAGGAAGGACGAAAATACCTTCACTTGCATGGAGTTTATGTTATATGCAGTACAGTTTGTAAAGTTGTGATTCCCTCTGTTGCTTCAAAACGAAGAAAAGTTACTTCTCCAAAAATACGAAATATGAAATCTGTATGCTGCTGTTATTTTTAAATTTTTTTTTTCAAAACTCACAATATTGCAAATCAGACATCACATGGTTTAGGTGTTTTATTTTTTCCTCCCGTTTATTTGACTATTCTGTAACTTCTCTGTTTTCCGTTTTCTCCATAATGTATTGGACACCCTCAGACGTCGTTCCACAGTGAACAAAAGTAACTGTGGGATTCCGTTCTCTGTGTCTACACATCGCTGGCATGTGATCTGGGTGTATGATTATTTTTGACATTTTATTTTAAAATCTTCTGAGTCACAAAAGGCTGGGGAAACAGTACCCGGAGTCTCCAGGCCACGTTGGGTTTATGTGGAGCAGGTGCGGCTGGGCTCTGGGTGGGGGCGGGTTAAGAAAAATCCAGGCACAGCTCACGCGCGCCCCCTGCAGCCTGCGGCGCGCAAGGGACCCGCTGCCTGGGGGTGGGGTCCGTTTAGGGAGGGAAGGTGCAGCCGAGACCACCAGGGCGTCCCTGACCTCGCAGCGCCCGCTCTGGTCCCATCCCTGAGCCCACAGGGGGTCCCCACGCCGCGCCCATCACCAGGCGCGCGGATCCCCAATGTCCACGCCCCTCCCACAAGGACCCCCACCTTCTTCCACACCCCTCCCACCCAGCCCGCGGGGACCCCCATCTCCATACCCTTCCCAGCATTCTCGCGGGGACCCTCATCTCCAAACCTCTCCCACCATCCCCACGGGGACCCCATCTCCACGCCCCTCCCACCATCCCCGCGGGGACCCCATCTCCACGCCCCTCCCACCGGTCAAGGAGGGGCCCCCTTCTCGCCATTCCCACCAGTCCCGCGGGGACCCCCATATCCACGTCCCTCCCACCACGCCCGCGGGGACCCCATCTCCACACCCCTCCCACCCGTCCTGGAGGGACCCCCTCATCTCCACGCCCCTCCCACCAGGCCCGCAGGGACCCCATCTCCACGCCCCTCCCACCAGGCCCGCGGACGGCCCCATATCCACGCCCCTCCCACCCGGCCCGCGGGGACCCCATCTCCATACCCCTCCCAGCATTCTTGCGGGGACCCTCATCTCCAAACCCCTCCCACCATCCCCACGGGGACCCCATCTCCACGCCCCTCCCACCGGTCCTGGAGGGGTCCCCTTCTCCACGCCATTCCCACCAGTCCCGCCGGGACCCCCATATCCACGCCCCTCCCACCAGGCCCTCGGGGACCCTCATATCCACGCCCCTCCCACCAGGCCCGCGAGGACCCCCATATCCACGCCCCTCCCACCAGGCCCTCGGGGACCCTCATATCCACGCCCCTCCCACCAGGCCCGCGGGGACCCTCATATCCACGCCCCTCCCACCAGGCCCGCGGGGACCCTCATATCCACGCCCCTCCCACCAGACCCGCGGGGACCCCATCTCCACACTCCTCCCACCAGACCCGGGGGGACCCTCATATCCACGCCCCTCTCACCAGACCCACGGGGACCCCATCTCCACACCCCTCCCACCAGGCCCGGGGGAACCCTCATATCCACGCCCCTCTCACCAGGCCCGCGAGGACCCTCATATCCACTCCCCTCCCACCAGACCCGCGCGGACCCCCATCTCCACGCCCCTCACCCGGGGGGGACCCTCATATCCACGCCCCTCCCACCAGGCTCGTGGGGAACCCCCCATCTCTACGCCCCTCCCACCAGGCCCGTGGATACCCCCCGCCATCTCCACGCCCCCCCCACCGGGCCCGCGGGGAGCCCCCCATCTCTACGTTCCCCAAGATGGCGCCCACAAGACCCCCATCTCTGAGCCTGGCCCCCCCACTTTCGGGTAAGAACACCCCACCCCCCACCGCTGCTCACAACCGCAGCCGCGGGAACCCCAGCATTTCCACTCCCCACGCCGCGCCTGCAAGGAACCCCAGGAATCCACGCCGGCCTTTCCTCCCTGGGGGACCCCCAGCTGCTGGCGCGTCCTGCGGGATTGTCAGTCTTGGCGCTGCGGGCGGGGCGGGGAGGGGCGGGGCGAGCGCCAGGGGCGGGGACAGGGCCCGGGAGGCGGAGCTGGGGGCGGTGCTTCACTGCGAGGCCGGGGCGGTGCCCGAGGGGAGTCGGGCGGGGGTGTGGCCTGGGCGTGGCCTCACGGGGAGACCAATGGAGGCGTGGAGTGGGCGTGGCCTGGAGGGGAGGGCAACGACGGCGAGGCCGGGGCGGGGCATCGCGGGGAGGCCAATGAAGGCATGGACTGGGCGTGGCTTCATGGGGAAGCCAATGGAGGCGTGGAGTGGGCGTGGCCTGGAGGGGAGGGCAACGACGGCGAGGCCGGGGCGGGGCATCGCGGGGAGGCCAATGAAGGCATGGACTGGGCGTGGCCTCACGGGGAGGCCAATGGAGGCGTGGAGTGGGCGTGGCCTGAAGGGGAGGACAACGACGGCGAGGCCGGGGCGGGGCATCGCGGGGAGGCCAATGAAGGCATGGACTGGGCGTGGCCTCACGGGGAAGCCAATGGAGGCTTGGAGTGGGCGAGGCCTGGCGAGGAAGGCAATGAAGACCTGGACGGGGCGTGGCCTCGCGGAGGCGGGCGGGGCGTGGCCTCGCGGAGGCGGGACTCTGGCCGCCGTTTTTTGCAGCTGCGCTCACCGCGGGCTCTGGGCTCTGCTCCGCGGACTCCCGGCTCCCGGCGTGGGCGCCATGGTGCTGTGCCCGGTGATCGGGAAGCTGCTGCACAAGCGCGTGGTGCTGGCCAGCGCCTCCCCGCGCCGTCAGGAGATCCTCAGCAACGCGGTGCGGCCTGGGCCTGGGCGGGGCAGGGGGCAGGGGGCAGGGGGCGGAGGGGCTGAACCCAGGAGGGCCCAGAGACCCAGGAACCCGAGGGGTAGGGATGGGAGAGTGACCCGAGACCCTGAGGGATGGGGGAGGGCAGAGTGACCCGGGACCCCCAGGGATGCGGTTGGGGAGAGTGACCCGGAAGCTCCAGGGATGGGGGAGGGGAGAGTAACCCGGGACCCCCGAGGGATGGGGGTGGGGAGTGACCTGCGACCCCTTAGGGATGGGGAAGGAGAGAGTAACTCGGGACCCCTAGGAATGGAGAGGGTAGAGTGACCGAGGACCCCTAGGGGTGGGGAGAGCAGTCTGACCCTGGACCCCCATGGATGGGGACGGGGAGAGTAACCCGGGACCCCTAGGAATGGGGAGGGCTGAGTCACCCAGGAGCCCCTAGGGGTGGGGAGAGCAGTCTGACCCTGGACCCCCATGGATGGGGACGCGGAGAGTAACCCGGGACCCCTAGGGTTGGGGAGGGCTGAGTCACCCAGGAGCCCCTAGGGACGGGGGAGGGGAGAGTAACCCAGGCCCCTAGGAATGGGGAGGGCAGAGTGACCTGGGACCCCCAGGGATGTGGGAGGGGAGAGTAAGCCGGGACCCCTAGGGATGGGGGAGTGGGGGAGAGTAACCCAGGACCCCTAGGAATTTGGAGGGCAGAGTGACGCGGGACCCCCAGGGTTGGGGGTGAGGAGAGTAACCCAGGACCCCTAGGGATGGGGTTGGGGAGAGTGATCCCGGACCCCTAGGAATGGGGAGGGCAGACTGACCCAGAACCCCCAGGGATGGGGACGGGGAGAGTAACCCGGGACCCCTAGGGTTGGGGAGGGCTGAGTCACCCAGGAGCCCCTAGGGGTGGGGGAGGGGAGAGTAACCCAGGCCCCTAGGAATGGGGGAGGGCAGAGTGACCTGGGACCCCCCAGGGATGTGGGAGGGGAGAGTAACCCGGGACCCCTAGAGATGGGGAGGGCAGAGTCACCCAGGACCCCTAGGGATGGTGGTGGGGAGACTAACCCGGGACCTCCTAGGGATGGGGTTGGGAAGAGTGACCCAGGACCCCTAGGCATGGGGTTGGGGAGAGTGACCTAGGAGCCCCTAGGCATGGGGTTGGGGAGAGTAACCTGGGACCCCTAGGAATGGGAAGGACAGAGTGACCCAGGACCCCTAGGGATGGTGGTGGGGAGACTAACCCGGGACCCCTAGGGATGGGGAAGGGGAGAGTGACCTAGGAGCCCTAGGCATGGGGTTGGGGACAGTAACCTGGGACCCCTAGGAATGGGGAGGGCAGTGTGACCCAGGACCCCTAGCGATGGGGAAGGGGAGCGTGACCCAGGACCCCTAGGGATGGGGATGGGGAGACTAACCCAGGACCCCCCTAGTGATGAGGGAGAGCAGAGTGACCCAGGACCCCCTAGGAATGGGGAGGGCACAGTGACCCAGGACCCCCTAGGGATGGGGGAAGGGAGAGTGACCCGGGACTCCCTAGGGATGGGGGAGGGGAGTGACCTGGGACCCCTGGGGATTGGGGAGGTGAGTGATCCAGGACTTCTAGGGATGGAGTGAGCCCTGTGTCTGAAGGTTGGGCTTCATCGTTGGGGTGTGGGAAGTGTTTCCTGGTGCCCCCGTGGGGATCTTATTGCGGGTGGTAGTGGGCCTAGGCAGTGGGTGTCTGCCTCTCTCTGGAGCCCTAATGACATGGAGGAGAGGGTCTAGTGATGAAGGGATAGTTACTGGTGATGGGGGTAGTTACTGGTGATGGGGGATAGTTATAGGTGATGTGGGATAGTTACTGGTGATGGGAGATAGTTACTGTTGATGGGGGGATGGTTACTGGTGATGGGGGGATGGTTACTGGTGATGGGATATAGTTACTGGTGATGGGGGTTAGTTACTGGTGATGGGGGGTAGTTATTGGTGATGGGGGGTAGTTACTGGTGATGGGGATAGTTACTGGTGATGGGGGTAGTTACTGGTGATGGGGGGCAGTTACTGGTGATGAGGGGTAGTTACTGGTGATGGGGGGTATTACTGGTGATGGGGGGGTACTACCCTCACTGGTGATGGTGGGCAGTTACCGGTGATATGGGGTAGTTACTGGTGATGGGGGTAGTTACTGGTGATATGGGATAGTTACTGGTGGTGGGGAGTAGTTACTGGTGATGGGGGTAGTTACTGGTGATGGGGAGTAGTTACTGGTGATGGGGGTAGTTACTGGTGATATGGCATAGTTACTGGTGATGGGGGTAGTTACTGGTGATGGGGGGTAGTTACTGGTGATGGGGGTAGTTACTGGTGATATGGCATAGTTACTGGTGATGGGGGTAGTTACTGGTGATGGGGGTAGTTACTGGTGATGAGGAGTAGTTACTGGTGATGGGGGTAGTTACTGGTGATATGGCATAGTTACTGGTGATGGGGGTAGTTACTGGTGATGGGGGGTAGTTACTGGTGATGGGGGTAGTTACTGGTGATATGGCATAGTTACTGGTGATGGGGGTAGTTACTGGTGATGGGGGGTAGTTACTGGTGATGGGGGTAGTTACTGGTGATGGGGAGATGGTTACTGGTGATATGGGATAGCTACTGGTGATGGGGGGTAGTTACTGGTGATGGGGGTAGTTACTGTTGATGGGGGGATGGTTACTGGTGATGTGGGGTAGTTACTGGTGATATGGGATAGTTACTGGTGATGGGCGGTAGTTACTGGTGATGGGAGGTACTATCCTCACTGGTGATGGGGGGCAGTTACTGGTGATGAGGGGTAGTTACTGGTGATAGGGGTAGTTACTGGTGATGGGGGGTAGTTACTGGTGATGGGGATAGTTACTGGTGATGGGGGGTAGTAACTGGTGATGGGGGGTAGTTACTGGTGATGGGGATAGTTACTGGTGATGGGGGTAGTTACTGGTGATGGGGGGTAGTTATTGGTGATGGGGATAGTTACTGGTGATGGGAGTAGTTACTGGTGATGGGGGGTAGTTACTGGTGATGGGGGGTAGTTACTGGTGATGGGGAGTAGTTACTGGTGATGGGGGTAGTTACTGGTGATGGGGGTAGTTACTGGTGATGGGGGGTAGTTACTGGTGATGGGGAGTAGTTACTGGTGATGTGGGGTAGTTACTGGTGATGGGGGTAGTTACTGGTGATGGGGGGTAGTTACTGGTGATGGGGGGTAGTTACTGGTGATGGGGGGTAGTTACTGGTGATGGGGGGTACTACCCTCACTGGTGATGGAGGGCAGTTACTGGTGATGAGGGATAGTTACTGGTGATGCAGGGTAGTTACTGGTGATGTGGGGTAGTTACTGGTGATAGGGGTTAGCTACTGGTGATGGGGGTTAGCTACTGGTGATGGGGGTTAGCTACTGGTGATGGGGATAGTTACTGGTGGTGATGGGGGTAGTTACTGTTGATGGGGGTAGTTACTGGTGATGGGGGTTAGTTACTGGTGATGGGGTAGTTACTGGTGATGGGGGTAGTTACTGGTGATGGGGGTAGTTACTGGTGGTGGGGAGTAGTTACTGGTGATGGCAGAAAAGTTATTAGTGATGGTGGGGTAGTTACTGGTTGCCTATGGATAGAGCAGTGGGCAGGAGTCTGCTCTTGGGAACTAAGGACAGGAGGTCTGGTACCTGGGAGAGGGGACCCCACGTGCCTGGGCCTAGTGACGGGGATGAGAATGGTCTGGGTGCCTTACAGAAGGCATGGGTCTCCATGATGGGGGGTGACGGGGCATAAGGCAGGAGTCTACGTGATCTGGGGTTGAGGTCTGCGGGGCAGGTCCAGGGCTTGGTGACTGGTGCCCTGAAGACCAGGATGGGCGTTGGGGCCAGGATCTGGGTACGCCTTCAAGAGGTGAGGAGGGCTGAGGAGGGTGTAAGAGTTGAAGAAAGATGAAACAAGAAAAGCAGCTTCACAGTCAAAGACAGATTTATTTTGGAGAATAAGCCTGAGGGGGGCTTCCGGCGGCGTTCGGTCGGGAGCGTTCTCTTACAGACTGAGGGTACTTAAGGGTTTAGGAAGGGAAGCCTATGGCGGGCTCGGAATGTTTCTGTGTGAGGCAAAGTTGACTGATGGGTTGGAATGTCTCTGGTCTGAGGGGAGCTTATCTTGGCCTTGGGATGTTTCTGGTCACAGTGGTTTATTTCAGGGTTTGACTGTTTCTGGTCATGCTGACATTAGCCATGAGGCTCATGATTTGGGGCTGGTTTTAGGCGGTTTTTAATCAAGGGAACTTAAAATGGTGGCACTTAGGCCGGGCGCGGTGGCTCAAGCCTGTAATCCCAGCACTTTGGGAGGCCGAGACGGGCGGATCACGAGGTCAGGAGATCGAGACCATCCTGGCTAACACGGTGAAACCCCGTCTCTACTAAAAAAATACAAAAAACTAGCCGGGCGAGGTGGCGGGCGCCTGTAGTCCGAGCTACTCGGGAGGCTGAGGCAGGAGAATGGCATAAACCCGGGAGGTGGGGCTTGCGGTGAGCTGAGATCCGGCCACTGCACTCCAGCCTGGGCGACAAAGCGAGACTCCGTCTCAAAAAAAAAAAAAAAAAATGGTGGCACTTGTCCAAGTTGGCCGTGCGTGTCCAAGATGGCCGTGCGTGTCCAAGTTGGCAGTATGTGTCCAAGATGGTGATATGTGTCCAAGTTGGCCGTGCATGTCCAAGATGGCGGTGTGTGTTCAAGATGGTGATATGCGTCCAAGATGGCAGTATGTGTCCAAGTTGACCGTGTGTGTCCAAGATGGCGGTGTCTGTCCACGATGGCGGTGTGTGTCCACTATGGCGGTGTCTGTCCACGATGGCGGTGTCTGTCCACGATGGCGGTGTGTGTCCACGATGGCGGTGTGTGTCCACGATGGCGGTGTCTGTCCACGATGGCGGTGTGTGTCCACGATGGCGGTGTGTGTCCAAGATGGCGGTGTGTGTCCAAGATGACGGTGTGTGTCCACGATGGCGGTGTGTGTCCACGATGGGGGTGTGTGTCCACGATGGCGGTGTGTGTCCACGATGGCGGTGTGTGTCCACGATGGCGGTGTCTGTCCACGATGGCGGTGTCTGTCCACTATGGCGGTGTCTGTCCACGATGGCGGTGTGTGTCCACGATGGCGGTGTGTGTCCAAGATAGGGGTGTGTGTCCACGATGGCGGTGTGTGTCCAAGATGGCGGTGTGTGTCCAAGATGGCGGTGTCTGTCCACTATGGCGGTGTGTGTTCACGATGGCGGTGTCTGTCCACGATGGCGGTGTGTGTCCACGATGGCGGTGTGTGTCCACGATGGGGGTGTGTGTCCACGATGACGGTGTATGTCCAAGATGATGGGGTGTGTCCAAGATGGCGGTGTCTGTGCCAGATGGGGGTGTCTGTCCACGATGGCGGTGTGTGTCCACGATGGCGGTGTGTGTCCAAGATAGGGGTGTGTGTCCACGATGGTGGTGTGTGTCCAAGATGGCGGTGTGTGTCCAAGATGGCGGTGTCTGTCCACTATGGCGGTGTGTGTCCACGATGGCGGTGTGTGTCCACGATGGGGGTGTGTGTCCACGATGGCGGTGTCTGTCCACGATGGCGGTGTGTGTCCACGATGGCGGTGTGTGTCCACGATGGGGGTGTGTGTCCACGATGGCGGTGTGTGTCCACGATGGCGGTGTGTGTCCACGATGGCGGTGTGTGTCCACGATGACGGTGTATGTCCAAGATGATGGGGTGTGTCCAAGATGGCGGTGTCTGTCCCAGATGGGGGTGTCTGTCCACGATGGTGGTGTCTGTCCAAGATGACGGTGTGTGTCCAACATGGGGGTGTGTGTCCAAGATGACGATGCTTGTCTGTCAGAGGGGGAGATGCGGAGTTCCCTGAGCCCTGGCAGGTTGTGACAGCCAGGGGCACCCCCACTGGGGGCATTTACCACCGTCATTCCTGACCCCACAGTCTCTGCGGGGATCACTACCTCTCAGACCAGGCCTCCCCAGGGATGCTGTTTTCTCTTCCTGGGTACCAGGGATTGACTCAGAGCCATCATTGCTTCCTTTCCCGCAGCCATCACTGCTGGCATTTTTCCTGAACTTCCTGTGGGCAGGATGGTTTTACCCCAACCATCAGGGCTCCGGGAACCCTCTGCCACCATTGACTCATGCGTTCAGGGCCTGAGTCAATCCTTCCCCGCTGGCCTCTTCGTTCCTGGCTTCTTCCTTTGCCAATGTCTTCCGTCGAGAGCCAGGAAGGCCCCCGGTCAGTCCCTGAAGGCCCCTAACCACACTTAGGGAAAGCTCTGGTGAGTTTCCGACTCCCCGGCCACACTCAGGGAAGGTTCGGTGGATGGAGGAGAAGATCGGGGCGTGTAGCCAACATCTCCTGCCAATCTTGCATGTTCTGTTCCGTTCCGTTTTCTTAGGCTCTTTCGTTGACCCTCCTGACCCCTTTTTCTTCTGTTGCAGGGTCTGAGGTTTGAGGTGGTCCCCTCCAGGTTTAAAGAGAAGCTGGACAAAGCCTCCTTCGCCACTCCGTACGAGTACGCCATGGAGACCGCCAAGCAGAAGGCCTTGGAGGTGGCCACCCGGATGCACCAGGCAAGGGGCCCCCTGCCCTTCTGCCCCCATGAAAATTCCTTTGCTCTGACGAGGGGATTTGCAGGTGCTAAATATCCATGATACAAATAAGTGTCATTCACAAGATACAGTTGGTGCCACAGCTGAGCTATTACTATGTTACAATGTAATGCGCTGTTGCAAGTAACCTAATAGTTACTTAGATAATAGTATCATTTATGATACAGAATTAATGTAGATTATTACTATATGTGTTACATTCTCTTGCAATTGATATCATAGTATCATTTATGATATAGAATTAATGTACCTTATCTGCTACTATGTTATTCTCTTGCAATTGATGTAGCATCATTTATGATACAGAATTAATGTAGATTATTACTATATGTGTTATATTCTCTTGCAATTGATATCATAGTATCATTTATGATATAGAATTAATGTACCTTATCTGTTACTATGTTATTCTCTTGCAATTGATGTAGCATCATTTATGATACAGAATTAATGTAGATTATTACTATATGTGTTATATTCTCTTGCAATTGATATCATAGTATCATTTATGATATAGAATTAATGTAGCTTATCTGTTACTATGTTATTCTCTTGCAATTGATGTAGCATCATTTATGATATAGAATTAATGTAGATTATTACTATATGTGTTATATTCTCTTGCAATTGATATCATAGTATCATTTATGATATAGAATTAATGTACCTTATCTGTTACTATGTTATTCTCTTGCAATTGATGTAGCATCATTTATGATACAGAATTAATGTAGATTATTACTATATGTGTTATATTCTCTTGCAATTGATATCATAGTATCATTTATGATATAGAATTAATGTAGCTTATCTCTTACTATGTTATTCTCTTGCAATTGATGTAGCATCATTTATGATACAGAATTAATGTAGATTATTACTATATGTGTTATATTCTCTTGCAATTGATATCATAGTATCATTTATGATATAGAATTAATGTAGCTTATCTGTTACTATGTTATTCTCTTGCAATTGATGTAGCATCATTTATGATACAGAATTAATGTAGATTATTACTATATGTGTTATATTCTCTTGCAATTGATATCATAGTATCATTTATGATATAGAATTAATGAAGCTTATCTGTTACTATGTTATTCTCTTGCAATTGATGTAGCATCATTTATGATACAGAATTAATGTAGATTATTACTATATGTGTTATATTCTCTTGCAATTGATATCATAGCATCATTTATGATCTAGAATTAATGTAGATTATTACTATGTGTTATATTCTCTTGGAATTGATATCATAGCATCATTTATGATCTAGAATTAATGTAGATTATTACTATGTGTTATATTCTCTTGCAATTGATATCATAGCATCATTTATGATCTAGAATTAATGTAGCTTATCTGTTACTGTGTTATTCTCTTGCAATTGATATAGCATCATTTATGATATAGAATTAATGTAGATTATTACTATATGTGTTATATTCTCTTGCAATTGATATCATAGTATCATTTATGATATAGAATTAATGTAGCTTATCTGTTACTATGTTATTCTCTTGCAATTGATATAGCATCATTTATGATATAGAATTAATGTAGCTTATCTATTACTATATGTTACAATATTCTTTTGCAATTGATATCATAGCATCATTTATGATACAGAATTAATGTAGATTATTACTATGTGTTATATTCTCTTGCAATTGATATCATAGCATCATTTATGATCTAGAATTAATGTAGATTATTACTATGTGTTATATTCTCTTGCAATTGATATCAGTATCATTTATGATATAGAATTAATGTAGATTATTACTATGTGTTATATTCTCTTGCAATTGATATCATAGCATCATTTATGATCTAGAATTAATGTAGATTATTACTATGTGTTATATTCTCTTGCAATTGATATCATAGCATCATTTATGATCTAGAATTAATGTAGCTTATCTGTTACTGTGTTATTCTCTTGCAATTGATATAGCATCATTTATGATATAGAATTAATGTAGATTATTACTATATGTGTTATATTCTCTTGCAATTGATATCATAGTATCATTTATGATATAGAATTAATGTAGCTTATCTGTTACTATGTTATTCGCTTGCAATTGATATAGCATCATTTATGATATAGAATTAATGTAGCTTATCTATTACTATATGTTACAATATTCTTTTGCAATTGATATCATAGCATCATTTATGATACAGAATTAATGTAGATTATTACTATGTGTTATATTCTCTTGCAATTGATATCATAGCATCATTTATGATCTAGAATTAATGTAGATTATTACTATGTGTTATATTCTCTTGCAATTGATATCAGTATCATTTATGATATAGAACTAATGTAGATTATTACTATGTGTTATATTCTCTTGCAATTGATATCATAGCATCATTTATGATCTAGAATTAATGTAGATTATTACTATGTGTTATATTCTCTTGCAATTGATATCATAGCATCATTTATGATCTAGAATTAATGTAGATTATTACTATGTGTTATATTCTCTTGCAATTGATATCATAGCATCATTTATGATATAGAATTAATGTAGCTCATCTATTACTATATGTTTTAATATTCTCTTGCAATTGATATCAGCATCATTTATGATCTAGAATTAATGTAGATTATTACTATGTGTTATATTCTCTTGCAATTGATATGAATAGTATCATGTATGATATTCAATTAATGTAGCTTATCTATTACTATGTATTCTAATCTCTTATGGTCGGGCGCGGTGGCTCACGCCTATAATCCCAACACTTTGGGAGGCCAAGGCGGGCGGATCACCTGAGGTCAGGAATTCAACACCAGTCTGGCCAACATGGTGAAATCCCATCTCTACTGAAAATACAAAAATTATCTGGGCGTGGTGGTGCACGCCTGTAATCCCAGCTACTCAGCAGGCTGAGGCAGGAGAATTGCATGAACCCGGGAGATGGAAGTTGCAGTGAGCCGAGATCATGCCACTGCACTCCCGCCTGGGCGATAGAGCAAGACTCCGTGTCCAAAAAATAAAAAATAATTTATCTTGCAATTAATATAATAGTGTCATTTATGATATACAATTAATGTAGTTTATTACTATGTGTTATAATATTATCTTGCAATTAATATAATAGTATCATTTATGGTATACAATTAATGTCCAGTATTACTATGTGTTGTAATATTCTACAATTAATATAATAGTATTATATATTGTAATAGTATGATATAGAATTATGTAGCTTATTACCGTGCCACTATGTAATATCTGATTGCAATTAATGTAACATCATTTCTAATATAGAATTATGTAGTTTATGTGTTCCTATATGCTACAATGCAATATACAATTATAATTAATATACTACTATCATTTAAGATTTAAGATTCATGTAGCTTATCTGTTACTATGTTATGAATGTAATATTGCAATTAATATAGTAATATCAGTTACAATATAGAATTAACATCTATCAGTATGTGTTGCGATACACAGAATTAGTATGTGTTACTGTGTGAGACTATGTAATACACTATGACAATTAACATAATTGGATCATCATGTAGAATTACGTCACTTATCTGTTACTATATGCTACTATGTAATACACTATTATTTTAGTAGAGGTGGAGCTTCACCATGTTGGCCAGGCTGGTCTCCAACTCCTGACCTCAGGTGATCCACCTGCGTCGGCCTCCCAAAGTGTTGAGATTACAGGTGTGAGCCACCGCGCCCGGCCGTAATACACTATTATAATTAATACACTCCTGTCATTTAGGATAGAGAAGTCATGTAGCTTATCCATTACTATATGTTATATAATGTATGACTCCAATTAATATATGAGTCACAATGTATAAAATTAACGCAGCTATTACTATATGTTGTAACTTGCTGTTACAGAGAATGTAATACTATCATTTAGGATATAGAGTAAATGTAGCTCCCCTGTTGATGTGTGTTACCATACAATACGCCATGGCACTTAATAATAAGAGATACATTAGAGGGCCGGGTGCGGTGGCTCACACCTGTAATCCCAGCACTTTGTGAGGCCGAGGCGGGCAGATCACGAGGTCAGGAGATCAAGACCATCCTGGCTAACACGGTGAAACCCCGTCTCTACTAAAAACACACATACAAAAATTGGCTGGGCGTGGTGGCGGGTGCCTGTAGGTAGTGGCAGGTGCCTGTAGTCCCAGCTACTCGGGAGGCTGAGGCAGGAGAATGGCGGGAACCTGGGAGGCGGAGCTTGTAGTGAGCTGAGATGGCGCCACTGCCCTCCAGCCTGGGTGACAGAGCGAGACTCTGTCTCCAAAGGAAGGAAGGAGGGAAGGAGGGAAGGAAGGAAGGAAGGAAGGAGGGAGGGAGGGAGGGATGGAGGGAAGGAAGGAAGGAAGGAAGGAGGGAGGGAGGGAGGGAGGGAGGGAAGGAAGGAAGGAAGAAAGACATTAAAGAAAGGAAGGAAGGGAAGGAAGGAAGAAAGACATTAAAGGAAGGAAGGAAGGAAGGGAAGAAAGACATTAAAGGAAGGAAGGAAGGAGGGGAGGAAGATATTAAAGGAAGGAAGGAAGGGAAGGAAGACATTAAAGGAAGGAAGGAAGGAAGGAAGGAGGGGAGGAAGACATTAAAGGAAGGAAGGAAGGAAGGAGGGGAGGAAGACATTAAAGGAAGGAAGGAAGACATTAAAGGAAGGAAGGAAGGGAAGGAAGACATTAAAGGAAGGAAGGAAGGAAGGAGGGGAGGAAGACATTAAAGGAAGGAAGGAAGGGAAGGAAGACATTAAAGGAAGGAAGGAAGGAAGGAGGGGAGGAAGATATTAAAGGAAGGAAGGAAGGGAAGGAAGACATTAAAGAAAGGAAGGAAGGAAGGAAGGAGGGGAGGAAGACATTAAAGGAAGGAAGGAAGGAGGGGAGGAAGACATTAAAGGAAGGAAGGAGGGGAGGAAGACATTAAAGGAAGGAAGGAAGGGAAGGAAGACATTAAAGGAAGGAAAGAAAGAAGGGAAGGAAGACATTAAAGGAAGGAAGGAAGGATGGAGGGAAGAAAGGAAGGAAGGAAGAAAGACATTAAAGGAAGGAAGGATGGAAGGAAGGAAGGAAGGAAGGGAAGGAAGGAAGACATTAAAGGAAGGAAGGAGGGAAGGAAGGAAGGAGAGAGAAAAGGAAAGGAAGAAAGCCATTAGAGGGAATGCTGTTGTGAGTAGTGCTATGAAGACAGGAATATTGATTGTGGCTTTTGGCAGTGCAGAGCTTAGGGAGGCCAGGGCTGGGGGCGATGAAGGTCAAAGCTGCACGCACATGTCCTGTGACTGCCGGCTGCTCTGCGGCTGAATTTCCAACCTGGATCTGGATTTGTTTTATCACCCTAAATACCTTTTTTTTTTTTTCTTTCTTGCCTTTTTTGTTGTTGTTGTTGGAGACGGAGTCTGGCTCTGTCACCCAGGCTGGAGTGCAGCGGTGCGATCTCGGCTCACTGCAACCTCCACTGGTGCCCGACTGATAAATTTGTATTTTTCTTAGAGACGGGGTTTCACCGTGTTGGCCAGGCTGGTCTCGAACTCCTGACCTCAGGCGATGCACCCGCCTCAGCCTCCCAAAGTGCTGGGATGACAGGCGTGAGCCACGGCACCCGGCCCTAAGTACCTTTTTCTGAAATTACATCGAACAGGTCAAGTCTTTTGGCCTTAATTCTGGGCAACTTGGGGCCCCTGGATCAACCTCAAGTAGAACCTGGAAGAACAAAAACTTACGCAACAGGCATTGTGTTTCCCGTGGTGCCCGTGAGACGCTCTGTGAGGGCCGGACCCCTGATCCTGCAGCCCCTGGGGCCCCGGCCTCACCCACGTTCCAGTCCCTGCAGGGGGACCAGCTGGGACACCCACTCGTGTCCTTGCTCATGACTTGGAGCGTCCCCAGCCTGAACTTCCAAAGTGGGCCTGGCTTTGCACCCTGTGCTGCTGTTTCACGCCCGTACCAACGGGGTGGACACTCCTCTGTGAGACCCACGGCATGTCACCACTAAACCGGAATCTTGCTTTCTTGCAGAAGGACCTGCGGACGCCCGACGTGGTCATCGGGGCCGACACGATCGTGGTGAGTGTGGCCAGGGTCCCTCCTTTCTAACGTCCGACTTGGTTTTCACATGCTGGGTGACTCTGCCTGTTCCGGACGTTCCGGGTTCCCTTGAAGACAGCAGTCCTTTGCCAGGGGCCAGCAGCGCCTCCTGGGTATGAGCACCCTGGCCTGTGGAGGAAAGGGGTGGACTCGCTTCCGGAAACTTCCATCACAAACCGCCACCAGATAAGGGGCCTAAAGGCACAGGAAGGGGCCGGGCGCCGTCGCTCGCCCCTGTCATCCCAGCACTTTGGGAGGCCGAGGCGGGCGGATCACCTGACGTCAGGACTTCGAGATCAGCCTGGCCAACATGGTAAAGCCCCATCTCTACCAAAAACACAAAAATGATCACGCCTGTCATCCCAGCACTTTGGGAGGCCGAGATGGGCGGATCACGAGGTCAGGAGATGGAGACCATCCTGGCTAACACGGTGAGACCCCGTCTCTACTAAAAAAATACAAAAAAAAATTAACCGGGCTTGGTGGCGGGCGCCTGTGGTCCCAGCCGCTCGGGAGGCTGAGGCAGGAGAATCACTTCAATCCGGGAGGCGGGGGGTGCAGTGAGCCGAGATCACGCCACTGCTCTGCAACCTGTGTGAGAAGAGCAAGACTCTGCCAAAAAACAAACAAACGAAGGCACAGGAAGGTACACAGTTCTGGAGGCCAGAAGCCACAAATCAAGGTGTCTGTAGGATTCGTTCCTTCCAGACGTACTGAGGAGACGTTGGTCTTGGTCTGTCTCCAGCTCCTCGTGGCTGCCGGCAGCTCCTTGTATCCTTTGGCTCATGGGTCCCGTGGTTCCTATCGGTGCCTCCGTCTCCATGTGGCCTTCTCCCCTCTGGGTGTCAGTGTCCAGATTTTCCTCTTCTTTTTCTGGTTTTGAGACGGAGTCTCACTGTGTCGCCCAGGCTGGAGTGCAGTGGCGTGATCTCAGCTCACTGCAACCTCCGCCTCCCCGGGTTCAAGCGATTCTCCTGCCTCAGCCTCCCGAGTAGCTGGGATTACAGGCACCTGCCACCATGCCTGGCTAATTTTTGTATATTTAGTAGAGACAGGGTTTCACCACGTTGGCCAGGCTGGTCTCGAACTCCTGAGCTCAGGTGATCCACCCGCCTCGGCCTCCCAGAGTGCTGGGATTATAGGCATGAGCCACCGCGCCCGGCCGACATTTTCCTCTTCTTATGACGACACCTCTCATAAAGTGCCCGCCCTAATCCTGTCCAACCGCATCTTAATTACATCGGCAAAGACCCATTCCTCTTTTTTTTTTTTTTTTTTTTTTTTTTTTTTGAGACAGAGTCTCGCTCTGTCGCCCGGGCTGGAGTGCAGTGGCCGGATCTCAGCTCACTGCAAGCTCCGCCTCCCGGGTTCACGCCATTCTCCTGCCTCAGCCTCCCGAGTAGCTGGGACTACAGGCGCCCGCCACCTCGCCCGGCTAGTTTTTTGTATTTTTTAGTAGAGATGGGGTTTCACCGTGTTAGCCAGGATGGTCTCGATCTCCTGACTTCGTGATCTGCCCGTCTCGGCCTCCCAAAGTGCTGGGATTACAGGCTTGAGCCACCGCGCCCGGCCTTTTTTTTTTTTTTTGAGACAGAATCTCACTCTGTCCCCCAGGCTGGAGTGCAGTGGTGTGATCTCGGCTCACGGCAACCTCCGCTTCCCGGGTTCAAGCGATTCTCCTGCCTCAGCCTCCTGAGTAGCTGGGATTACAGGTGCCCACCACCACGCCCAGCTCATTTTTGTATTTTTAGTAGAGACGGGTTTCATCATGACCAGGCTGGTCTCAAACTCCTGACCTCAAGTGATCCGCCTGCCTGGGACTCCCAAAGTGCTGGGATGACAGGCGTGAGCCACCGTGCCCGGCTGAAACTTTCCCCTTTTTATAACACCACCACCCATAAAGTGTCCACCCTAATCCTTTCCAACCGCATCTTAATTACATCGGCAAAGACCCATTTTTTTTTTTTTGAGATAGAGTCTCACTCTGTTGCCCAGGCTGGAGTGCAGTGGTGGGATCTCGGCTCACTGCAACCTCCGTCTCCCGGGTTCAAGCAAATCTCCTGCCTCAGCCTCCCGAGTAGCTGAGACCACAGGCACCTGCCACCACACCCGGCTAATTTTTGTATTTTTAGTAGAGACGGGGTTTCACCGTGTTAGCCAGGATGGTCTCAAACTCCTGACCTTGTGGTCCACCTGCCTCGGCCTCCCAAAGTGCTGCGATTACAGCCGTGAGCCACCGCGCCCGGCCTATGTCTTTTGTTTATAAGCCACCCAGTCTCTGGTATTCTGTGATAGCAGCCTGAAATGGACTGAGACATCTCATAAGAAGAGGGGATGAGGGCACAGACACACACAGAGGGACGACCCTGTGAGGACACAGGGAGAAGACGGCGTCTCCAAGCCCAGGAGAGAGGCCTCAGGAGGAACCAGCCCTGCCCACACCTGGATCTCGCCCTTCCAGCCTCCACGACCGTGGGAGGATCAATTTCTGTAGTTTAAGCCACCCGGGTTAAAAGACTTTGCTATAGTGACCTGAGCAGACTAACATATCTGCTCTTAAGTATGTACCCAAAAGGATTCAAAACAGGTCTTCAACCAAAAACTTCTACATAAATGTTCACAGCAGCACCATTCACAACAGCTAAAAAGGCAGAAATGGCCGGGCGCGGGGGCTCAAGCCTGTAATCCCAGCACTTTGGGAGGCCGAGACAGGCGGATCACGAGGTCAGGAGATCGAGACCATCCTGGCTGACACGGTGAAACCCCGTCTCTACTAAAAAAAATACAAAAAACTAGCCGGGCGAGGTGGCGGGCACCTGTAGTCCCAGCTACTCGGGAGGCTGAGGCAGGAGAATGGCGTAAACCCGGGAGGCGGAGCTTGCAGTGAGCTGAGATCCGGCCACTGCACTCCAGCCTGGGTGACAGAGCGAGACTCCGTCTCAAAAAAAAAAAAAAAAAAAAGGCAGAAACAGCCCACGTGCCTTTCCGTGGATAAATGGATAATTACAAGACGGTCCATCCACACACAGTGGAATACTATGCAGCCATGAACAGGAACGAGGCTGGCCGGGCGCGGTGGCTCACGCCTGTAATCCCAGCACTTTGGGAGGCCGAGGTGGGTGGATCACGAGGTCAGGAGATTGAGACCATCCTGGCTAACACGGTGAAACCCCGTCTCTACTAAAAATACTAAAAATTAGCCAGGCGAGGTGGCAGTGCCTGTGGTCCCAGCTACTCCGGAGGCTGAGGCAGGAGAATGGCGTGAACCCGGGAGGCGGAGCTGGCAGTGAGCTGAGATCCAGCCACTGCACTCCAGCCTGGGCTACAGAGCGAGACTCCGTCTCAAAAAAAAAAAAAGTAGCTGGGCGTGGTGGTGGGCGTCTGTAGTCCCAGCTACTTGGGCGGCTGAGGCAGGAGAATCACTTGAACCCAGGAGGCGGAGGTTGCAGTGAGCTGAGACTGCACCACTATACTCCAGTCTGGGCAAAAGAGTGAGACTCCATCTGAAAGGAAGGGGAAGGGGAAGGGGAAGGGGAAGGGGAATGGCAGGAGAAGGGGAAGGGGAGGGGAGGGGAAGGGGAAGGGGAGGGGGGGGAAGAGAAGGGAAGGAAGGGGAAGGGGAAGGGAAGGGGAAGGGAAAGGGAAGGGAAGGGAAGGGGAAGGGAAGGGGAAAGGAAGGGAAGGGGAAGGGAAGGGGAAGGGAAGGGGAAGGGGAAGGGGAAGGGAAGGGGAAGGGAAAGGGAAGGGAAAGGGAAGGGAAGGGAAGGGGAAGGGAAGGGAAGGGAAGGGGAAGGGGAAGGGAAGGGGAAGGGAAGGGGAAGGGGAAGGGAAGGGGAAGGGGAAGGGAAAGGGAAGGGAAGGGGAAGGTAATGGGAAGGGAAGGGAAGGGGAAGGGAAGGGGAAGGGAAAGGGAAGGGAAGGGGAAAGGAAGGGAAGGGGAAGGGGAAGAGAAGGGGAAGGGAAGGGGAAGGGGAAGGGAAGGGAAGGGAAGGGGAAGGGAAGGGGAAAGGAAGGGAAGGGGAAGGGAAGGGGAAAGGAAGGGAAGGGGAAGGGAATGGGAAGAGAAGGAAAGGGGAAGGGAAGGGGAAGGGAAGGGGAAGGGAAGGGGAAGGGGAGGGGAAGGGGAAGGGAAGGGGAAGGGAAGGGGAAAGGAAGGGAAGGGGAAGGGGAAGAGAAGGGGAAGGGGAAGGGAAGGGAAGGGGAAGGTAATGGGAAGGGAAGGGGAAGGGAAGGGGAAGGGAAGGGGAAGGGAAGGGGAAGAGGAAGGGAAGAGAAGGGGGAGGGGAGGGGAGGGGAAGGGAAGGGGAAGGGGAGGGGAGGGGAAGGGGAGGGGAAGGGAAGGGGAAGGGAAGGGGAAGGGGAAGAGGAAGGGAAGAGAAGGGGAAGGGGAGGGGGAGGGGAGGGGAAGGGGAAGGGAAGGGAAGGAGAAGGGAAGGGGAAGGGAAGGGAAGGGGAAGGGGAGGGGAGGGGAAGGGAAGGGGAAGGGGAGGGGAAGGGGAAGGGAAGGGAAGGGGAAGAGGAGGGGAAGGGAAGGGGAGGGGAAGGGAAGGGGAAGGGGAAGAGGAGGGGAAGGGAAGGGGAGGGGAGGGGAAGGGGAGGGGAGGGGAAGGGAAGGGGAAGGGGAGGGGAGGGGAAGGGGAAGGGAAGGGGAAGGGGAAGGGAAGGGGAAGGGGAAGGGAAGGGGAAGGGGAAGAGGAGGGGAAGGGAAGGGAAGGGAAGGGAAAGGGAAGGGGAAGAGGAGGGGAAGGGAAGGGGAGGGGAGGGGAAGGGGAAGGGGAGGGGAAGGGGAAGGGGAAGGGGAGGGAAGGGGAAGGGAAGGGGAAGGGAAGGGGAAGGGGAAGGGAAGGGGAAGGGAAGGGAAGGGGAAGGGGAGGGGAGGGGAAGGGAAGGGGAAGGGGAGGGGAGGGGAAGGGAAGGGGAAGGGGAGGGGAAGGGAAGGGGAAGGGGAGGGGAGGGGAAGGGGAAGGGGAGGGGAGGGGAAGGGAAAGGGGAGGGGAGGGGAGGGGAAGGGGAGGGAAGGGGAGGGAAGGGGAAGAGGAAGGGGAAGGGAAGGGGAGGGGAGGGGAAGGGGAGGGGAGGGGAAGGGAAGGGAAGGGGAAGGGAAGAGGAAGAGGAAGGGAAGAGGAAGGGAAGGGGAAGGGAAGGGGAAGGGAAGGGGAAGGGGAAGGGGAGGGGAAGGGAAGGGGAGAGAAGGGAAGGGGAAGGGAAGGGGAAGAGGAAGGGAAGGGGAAGGGGAGGGGGAGGGGAAGGGGAAGAGGAAGGGAAGGGGAAGGGGAGGGGAGGGGAGGGGAAGGGAAGAGGAAGAGGAAGGGAAGGGGAAGGGAAGGGGAAGGGAAGGGGAAGGGAAGGGGAGGGAAGGGGAAGGGAAGGGGAGTGGAGGGGAGGGGAAGGGGAAGGGGAGGGGAAGGGAAGGGGAAGAGGAAGGGAAGAGGAAGGGAAGGGGAAGGGGAGGGGAGGGGAAGGGGAAGGGAAGGAAAGGAAAGGAAAGGAACAAGGAACATGAATGGACCTTGAGGACATCACGCTCAGTGACGGAAAGCAGGCACAGAGGACCGCAGGTTGCAGGATTCCATGACTACGCCGTGTCCACAACGGGAAACGCACAGTGAAAGAAAGAGGATCTGGGGAGGGGCACTGGGGCGGGACAGCTTCCTGGGGCCAGGGTCTCCTTCTGGGGTGAAGAGAACATTCTGGAACCAGGCAGGTGGCGGTAAGGCAGCGTGGTCCGTTCAGGTAGTTGTTTGATACGGTGACTCTCGGGCCGTGTCCACTTCATTTCCGTAAAACGAGTGAGTTCTGCCAATGGCCCCGTGGGGCTTGCGTGGGCCTGACTCAGGCGGCGGGGACCGACTCCCCGCGTTCCCTTCCTCTCGCAGACGGTCGGGGGGCTGATTCTGGAGAAGCCGGTGGACAAGCAGGACGCCTACAGGATGCTGTCCCGGTGAGCACCGTGCTGGCCTCGGAGCTGTCTCAGTTCTGGGCCAGAGTAGCCGGCATATCCGGCCGGGTGTCCTGGGGAGCAGGGTGGATGTGTCTCAGCTCTGCCGTCGGAGCTGTGCTGTCTGTGCTCCTCTGTGTGCGCTGTGCTGTGTGAGCTGTGTGTGTGAGGTGTGTGTGTGAGCTGTGTGTGTGAGGTGTGTGTGTGAGGTGTGTGTGTGAGCCGTGTGTGTGAGCTGTGTTGTGTGAGCTGTGTTGTCTGAGCCGTGCTGTGTGAGCTGTGTTGTGTGAGCTGTGTGTGTGAGCTGTGTGTGTCAGCTGTGTGTGTGAGCCGTGTGTGTGAGGTGTGTGTGTGAGCTGTGTGTGTGAGGTGTGTGTGTGAGGTGTGTGTGTGAGCCGTGTGTGTGAGCTGTGTTGTGTGAGCTGTGTTGTCTGAGCCGTGCTGTGTGAGCTGTGTTGTGTGAGCTGTGTGTGTGAGCTGTGTGTGTGAGCTGTGTGTGTGAGCCGTGTGTGTGAGGTGTGTGTGTGAGCTGTGTGTGTGAGGTGTGTGTGTGAGGTGTGTGTGTGAGCTGTGTGTGTGAGCTGTGTGTGTGAGCTGTGTGTGTGAGCCGTGTGTGTGAGGTGTGTGTGTGAGCTGTGTGTGTGAGGTGTGTGTGTGAGCTGTGTGTGTGAGCTGTGTGTGTGAGGTGTGTGTGTGAGCTGTGTGTGTGAGCTGTGTGTGTGAGCTGTGTGTGTGAGCCGTGTGTGTGAGCTGTGTTGTGTGAGCTGTGTTGTCTGAGCTGTGCTGTGTGAGCTGTGTGTGTGAGCTGTGTGTGTGAGCTGTGTGTGTGAGGTGTGTGTGTGAGCTGTGTGTGTGAGCTGTGTGTGTGAGGTGTGTGTGTGAGCTGTGTGTGTGAGGTGTGTGTGTGAGCTGTGTGTGTGAGCTGTGTGTGTGAGGTGTGTGTGTGAGCTGTGTTGTGTGAGCTGTGTTGTCTGAGCTGTGCTCTGTGAGCTGTGTGTGTGAGCTGTGTGTGTGAGCTGTGTGTGTGAGCCGTGCTGTGTGAGGTGTGTGTGTGAGCTGTGTGTGTGAGCTGTGTTGTCTGAGCTGTGCTGTGTGAGCTGTGTGTGTGAGCTGTGTGTGTGAGCCGTGTTGTGTGAGCTGTGTGTGTGAGCTGTGTGTGTGAGGTGTGTGTGTGAGCTGTGTGTGTGAGGTGTGTGTGTGAGCTGTGTGTGTGAGCTGTGTGTGTGAGGTGTGTGTGTGAGCTGTGTGTGTGAGCTGTGTTGTGTGAGCTGTGTGTGTGAGCTGTGTGTGTGAGCTGTGTGTGTGAGGTGTGTGTGTGAGCTGTGTGTGTGAGCTGTGTGTGTGAGGTGTGTGTGTGAGCTGTGTGTGTGAGCTGTGTTGTGTGAGCTGTGTGTGTGAGCTGTGTGTGTGAGCTGTGTGTGTGAGGTGTGTGTGTGAGCTGTGTTGTGTGAGCTGTGTTGTCTGAGCTGTGCTCTGTGAGCTGTGTGTGTGAGGTGTGTGTGTGAGCTGTGTGTGTGAGCCGTGCTGTGTGAGGTGTGCTGTGTGAGCCGTGTGTGTGAGCTGTGCTCTGTGAGCTGTGTGTGTGAGCTGTGTGTGTGAGCTGTGTGTGTGAGCCGTGCTGTGTGAGGTGTGCTGTGTGAGCCGTGTGTGTGAGCTGTGTTGTGTGAGCTGTGTGTGTGAGCTGTGTGTGTGAGCTGTGTGTGTGAGCTGTGTGTGTGAGGTGTGTGTGTGAGCTGTGTTGTGTGAACTGTGTTGTCTGAGCTGTGCTCTGTGAGCTGTGTGTGTGAGCTGTGTGTGTGAGCCGTGCTGTGTGAGGTGTGCTGTGTGAGCCGTGTGTGTGAGCTGTGTTGTGTGAGCTGTGTGTGTGAGCTGTGTGTGTGAGCTGTGTGTGTGAGCTGTGTTGTGTGAGCTGTGTGTGTGAGCTGTGTGTGTGAGCTGTGTGTGTGAGGTGTGTGTGTGAGCTGTGTTGTGTGAGCTGTGTTGTCTGAGCTGTGCTCTGTGAGCTGTGTGTGTGAGCTGTGTGTGTGAGCTGTGTTGTCTGAGCTGTGTGTGTGAGCTGTGTGTGTGAGCCGTGCTGTGTGAGCTGTGTGTGTGAGCTGTGTGTGTGAGCTGTGTGTGTGAGCTGTGTGTGTGAGCCGTGCTGTGTGAGGTGTGCTGTGTGAGCCGTGCTGTGTGAGGTGTGCTGTGTGAGCCGTGTGTGTGAGCTGTGTTGTGTGAGCTGTGTGTGTGAGCTGTGTGTGTGAGCCGTGCTGTGTGAGGTGTGCTGTGTGAGCCGTGTGTGTGAGCTGTGTTGTGTGAGCTGTGTGTGTGAGCTGTGTGTGTGAGCTGTGTGTGTGAGCCGTGCTGTGTGAGGTGTGCTGTGTGAGCCGTGTGTGTGAGCCGTGCTGTGTGAGCCGTGTGTGTGAGCTGTGTGTGTGAGCTGTGTGTGTGAGCTGTGCTGTGTGAGCTGTGTGTGTGAGCTGTGTGTGTGAGCTGTGTGTGTGAGCTGTGTGAGCTGTGTTGTCTGAGCTGTGTGTGAGCCGTGTGTGTGAGCTGTGCTGTGTGAGCTGTGCTGTGTGAGCCGTGTGTGTGAGCTGTGTTGTGTGAGCTGTGCTGTGTGAGCTGTGTGTGTGAGCTGTGTGTGTGAGCTGTGTGTGAGCCGTGCTGTGTGAACTGTGTTGTGTGAGCTGTGCTGTCTGAGCTCTGCTTTCTGAGCTGTGTGTGAGCTGTGCTCTCTGAGCTGTGCAGGGAGGCAGGCACCATCCCTCCATGCTCACCCTTGTCTGGGATTCTGCAGCACCGATCCCAGAGTGTCTCACGCCCACTGCAGACTGTTGGGGCCATGAGAAGTTGGCAGTGCCCTGTCCTTCCCACTGGGCGTCCTGGACCTGAGCCCACAGCCTGGCATCTCACTCCCATCCCAGGACATGGGAGAGACGCGCCCCTCCCTGCCCGCCATAGGCCCAGCTGAGGGCTGCCCGGCCTGGGGCCTCCCGTCAGGGCCACGGCTCGTGGGATTTGTGACGCCTTCCTTGGCCTCTCCGTAAAGGTTTCCCTGGAGACCACACGGCAGGACCATCGGGAAGCAGAGAATGGGGACGGAGCCAGGACCAAGGACACCTCGCTGGCTCCCTGGTTTGAGACTCGCTTTGTAGCTCTCACGGTTCACAGCACGGTCACCGGTTGTGTCTTGCAGGTTGAGTGGGAAAGAGCACAGCGTGTTCACAGGCGTCGCCATTGTCCACTGCTCCAGCAACGGTAACCGTGGCCCGGGGATCGGGGTCCCCCCCAGAGGCCGAGAGAAGAACCCGGGACATTCTCAGGACCCTGGGCTGGAGGGAGGGGGACGGTTACCCACCCCCACCCCCAGAGGGGTTTGTGCTTATGGCCTGCCTGGGAAAGTTGTCAGCCGATTTGGAAGTGTGCAGGAGAAAGGAAAACGTGTGCTTTGTCTCTCTTTCTTTTTTTTTTTTGAGACAGAGTCTCGCTCTGTTGCCCACAGGCTGGACTGCAGTGGTACAATCTCAGCTCACGGCAACCTCTGCCTCCCAGGTTCAAGCGATTCTTCTGCCTCAGTAGCTGGGATTACAGGCGCCCATCACCACAGCCAGCTAATTTTTGTATTTTTAGTAGAGACGGGGTTTCACCATGTTGGCCAGGCTGGTCTCGAACTCCTGGCCTCAGGTGATCCACCTGCCTCGGCCTCCCAAAGGGCTGGGATTACAGGCCTGAGCCACCACGCCCGGCCCCTTTCTCTCTTTTCTTGTCTGAGACGCACCCCTTTCCCCCATGAACCATCCACATCTGAACTGTGCGCTACACTCAAGTCCACACCTCCACAGCCTTTCCACTGTCAGGGCACGGAGGTGACAAGCTGGCGTCCAGGCTCACCCCCAGGGCTCTGTCCTTGCAGACCGTCAGCTGCACACCAGGGTCTCGGAATTCTACGAGGAAACGACGGTGAAGTTCTCGGAGCTGTCTGAGGAGCTGCTCTGGGAATACATCCACAGCGGGGAGCCCATGTGAGTCTCGGGGGCAGGGGGAGGACGGGGGACACGTGTGGAAGCCTCTGGCCACTCTCACACGCGGGGTCCCACTCGGCCTTTGGGAAAGAAGGAGGCCCCTGTTCCTGAGGCCGTGTGGCAGAGGGAGAGCCGCCCGGCTGGGAAGCACATATATCCCTGGGCACACCTGTACTTTTCTGAGCCACCCGCTGCTCGCTGGGGGCTCGTCCAGGCACCTGCTCAGGTTGGGTCATTTGCTCCAGGGGCTCACAGAACTCAGGACAGCACTTTTCCTTCCCAGTTCCTTCTTCACGACCACACTGAGCCATGGAGGCTCAGAGAACCAGACTCCCAGGACAGAGAGGGGCCGGGTGGGAGCCAAGGGCTGCGGTGGGGACGGGGGAGGCCCTGGGCAGGGGTAGAGAAGTTCATGCCATGGGAGGAGGAGACCCCAGAGGTCTATGCCCAGCATGCTGGCTACAACTAACACTGAGAAACGGTGTGATCCAAAGTCACCCTAAGAGGTGATTCTAACGGTCGTCCCTGCCAAAGAATGGTGAGCGTGGGAGGTCTGCCGGCACCCGTCGGCTTCACTCATCATCCACCATCTGCGTTTATATGGGTTATACTCATCTACATCACACATCATGTCTCCATAATGATACATTATATAACGTAACGTGATAGAATTATATTTACAATTACATATAATTTGTGTATTACACATATTAATTATACATAATTATACGTTATGCAAATAGTTTATATATTATATATTTCTAATCTATTCTATTATACTGTAATATGTACATATATTTTATTATAGAGTATAAATCATAATATCGATTGATATTTAATGGTTAATTTTTAATGATTAATTTTAATTAATATTAAGTAATGATTGTCATAATTAATATTAATGTAATGTAGTTATACACCATTATAATTATAATAGATATTGTTACAATACATTATATTATAGATTATATAACACTTAAAATAGTTTATATAATAGGGACTGTTATATATAGTTATATATAATTTATTATATATTATAATAAAATATAATTATATATATTTATGTAATATAGAATTATATATGAATCTATGATATGATGGATAATATATATGTATTAAATATGAATAGATGTAAGTATACATATTAATACATATTAATTACATAATACTATATATTATATGTTATGTGTGATTATATGCATATAAATTATATATTAAATATATGTAATTATACATATTAATTATATATAAGATACAATATTATAATATATAAATATTATATATAATATACATAATATGTAATTATATATAATATAACATGATTATATTAAAAATAATTATATTAAATATATTTTTATATTATAAAAGTATATAAAATATTTATATATTTATGTATATAAATTTGTATAAAAGACGTTTATATATATATAAATAATTTTATCTATTTTTTTGAGACAGGGTCTCACTGTCACCTGGGCTGCAGTGCAGTGGCAAAGTCATAGCTCCCTGCAGCCTCAACCTCTCCAGTCAAAATGATCCTCTCACCTCAGCCCCCCTAGTGGCTGGGTCTACAGATGGACACCACCACGCCTGGCTAATTTTTTAAAAGTTTTTGTAGCAATGGGGTCTCACTATGTTGCCCAGGCTGGTCTTGAACTCCTGGGCTCAAGCAATCCTCCCACCACAGACTCGTGAGTAGCTAGGACCACAGGCACACGCACCAATGCATAGGCCCGATTTTGTTTTTGGTTTTTGTCGAGATGGAGTCTGCGTAACGTATACGTATCTTAACCTAAGATACGTAGAGGATGCTACGTCAGCTGAAATAAGCCAGGCAGAGAAAGATACCACAGGATCTTACTTATATGGAATATAAAACAGTTGCACTTAGTCAAAGAATACAAGATATAAGTCAGGGCCAGGTGTGGTGGCTCACGCCTGTCATCCCAGCACTTTCAGAGGCCGAGGCGGGTAGATCACTTCAGATCAGGAGTTTGAGACCAGCCTGGCCAACATGGTGAAACCCCATCTCTACAAAAAATACAAAAATTACCCGGGCGTGGTGGCGGGCGCCTGTAATCCCAGCTACTCTGGAGGCTGAGGCAGGAGAATCGCTTGAACCCGGGAGGCAGAGGTTGCCGTGAGCCGAGATCACACCACTGCACTCCAGCCTGGGCGACAGAGCGAGACTCCGTCTTTTAAAAAAAAAAAAAAAAAAAATTAAGTGAGACGGGAGGAAGAATTTCAAGGCTTTTTCCAGCCTGGTGACTGTGGCTTTCAGTAACACTGTCTTACTGGAAAATTGCCAGCACACTAGATCTCAAGTCTTCTCCACACACACACAAAATAAGTACATGAGGTGCTGGATAGGATAATTGGCTTGATTTAATGATGTTACATGTATACGTATGTCAAAATATCCCATTTAACACATGAAATTTTTTTTTTTTTTTTTTTTTTTTGAGACAGAGTCTTGCTGTGTCAGCCAGGCTGGAGTGCAATGGCGCGATCTTGGCTCACTGCAACCCCTGCCTTCCAGTTTCAAACGATTCTCCTGCCTCAGCCTCCCGAGTAGCTGGGACTACAGGCACCTGCCACCACGCCTGGCTAATTTTTTTTTTTTTTTTTTTTTTTTTGAGACGGAGTCTGGCTCTGCCGCCCGGGCTGGAGTGCAGTGGCCGGATCTCAGCTCACTGCAAGCTCCGCCTCCCGGGTTCACGCCATTCTCCTGCCTCAGCCTCCCGAGGAGCTGGGACTACAGGCGCCCGCCACCTCGCCCGGCTAGTTTTTTGTATTTTTTAGTAGAGACGGGGTTTCACCGTGTTAGTGATTTTTGTATTTTCAGTAGACGGGGTTTCACCATGTTGGCCAGGCTGGTCTCGAACTCCTGACCTCAGGCGATCCACCCGCCTCGGCCTCCCAAAGTGCCGGGATGACAGGCGTGAGCCACTGCGCCCGGCCTTGCCCTGAAATTTTTAGACCCGGAAACTTTTCTCCCCGTCGTCACCTCTTAACCTTCCCCTGCCCACGCAGGGACAAAGCTGGCGGCTACGGGATCCAGGCCCTGGGCGGGATGCTGGTTGAGTCTGTGCACGGGGACTTTCTGAATGTCGTGGGCTTCCCACTGAACCACTTCTGCAAGCAGCTGGTGGAGCTCTACTACCCACCCCGCCCGGAGGACCTGCGGCAGCCCGTCCAGCACGACTCCATCCCGGCCGTGGACACCTTCGAAGACCTCAGTGATGTGGAGGAGGGCGGCTCGGAGCCTGCTCAGAGGGAGACGGGCAGCCGCGACGAGAAGGCCGAGGTGGGAGCGGCCGGACGGGCCACGGCCGAGGCCGAGTGCCACAGGACTCGGGCGACCCTGCCCCCGTTCCCCACACGCCTCCTGGAACTGCTGGACGGCTTTAAACTATCAAAGGTACCTGTGTCTGTCTCCTCAGGTTGCTTTCACCGACCACCCCACACACTCGGCTTGAATCAACAGTCCTGAAGGCTGGCAGTCTGAGGTCAAGTTCTCTCAGGGCCACGCTTTGTCCGAACGTTCTAGGGGAGGGTCCTTCCTGCCTCTCCCAGCTCCTGACGGCTCCAGGCATCCCTGGGCTTGTGGCCGCATCACTCCAGTCTCTGCCTCCGTCTCCACGTGGCCTCCTCCTCTGTGTCTGTGTCTCCTCTTCTGTCTCTTAGAAGAAGGCCTGTTGTTGGGTTGAGGGCCCTGATCCAGGATTATCTCATGTCAAGATCCTTAACTTGATTACATCTGCAAAAACCCTATTTCCAAATAAGGTCTCATTCCAGGTCCTGGACTTTAGGATGTGGACAGATCTTTCTGGGGGCCGCTGTTCCATCTGGTATAATTATATTCCATTCCTTCTAGGGTTCTAGGGGAGGATCCTTCCTGCCTCTCCCAGCTCCTGGGGGCTCCAGGCGTCCCTGGACTTGTGGCCGCATCATTCCAGTCTCTGCCTCCGTCTCCACGTGGCCTTCTCCTCTGTGTCTGTGTCTCCTCTTCTGTCTCTTACAAGGACACCTGTCACCGGATTTTGAGGCCTCCCTAATCCACTGACTCCAACTCATCTGAAGTCCCCTAGCTTACTTACGTCTGCAAAGACTCTTTTTTTTTTTGAGATGGAGTCTGGCTCTGTCGTCCAGGCTGGAGTGCGGTGGCGCCATCTCGGCTCACTGCAAGCTCCGCCTCCCGGGTTCCCGCCATTCTCCTGCCTCAGCCTCCTGAAGGGTTTCGCCATGTTGGCCAGGCTGATCTCGAACTCCTGACGTCAGCCGATCCACCCACCTCGGCCTCCTAAAGTGCTGGGATTACAGACGTGAGCCACCACGCCCAGCCTCAGGCCCCGTCTTTCAGCCGTTCTGCAGGTCTGGGCTCCCAGGGTCCCCTCACGGCGCACAGCAGACCGAGAAGGGATGCAGCCCTCCCAACACCAGGGGTCCCTTACAGGGCATCCTCTGGGAAGCAGAGGTGGGGATGTCAGGTGCAGGAGGGGCGCAGGTTTTGGGGAGACAGGGAGACCGGGCTGACACCTCCTGTCATTCATCATCACCAGGAGAGAGAACATGAGGTGAATAAGGAATAAAGGTAGTTACGGCACATTCCATCTCTGTCTCTAATTTACTGAGTGATGATTATTAAATCACCACCGGATGGATTATAAACAACAGACATGATTCTCCCACCGTCCTGGAGGCTGGAAGTCTGAGATCCAGGTGTGGGCAGGGCTGGTTCCTCCTGAGGCCTCTCTCCTGGGCTTGGAGATGCCGTCTTCTCCCTGTGTCCTCACAGGCTCGTCCCTCTGTGTGTGTCTGTGTCCTCATCTCTTCTTATAGGGACCCCAGTCCTATTGGATGAGGCTCCACCCAAATGACCTCATTTTACCTGAATCACTTCTTTCAAACCCTGCCTATGCACACCGTCACATCCTGACCTGAGGGACTGGGGGTATTAGGGGTGCAACATACGGGTTTGGAACTCAGTCCATATCTGCAGCACGTTGATTTTTCTCCCACAGGCTGGTTTTTCTGCATGATGTTCATCGATGTGCTTTTACCTTGTGTACGCCTTGTTTTACAGCTGGAGACTTGATCCTCCAGATCCCCAGCGTTCTCTGTAAAAGGCGGCTCGGTGGCCCCGTCGAATACTTTCGACAACATTGGTCTGCGTCTTTTGGGTCTGCGGGAGTCAAAAGTACTCGGCAAGTGACTTCATGGGTCTCTCTGCACTTGTTTTTTAACAGGCCCTGCTCACTGCTTGCAAGCTGAAGGTGTTCGATTGGTTAAAACGTGAAGCACCCCAGAAGGCGCCAGATATTGCCAGCAAAGTGGACGCCTCTGCCTGTGGAATGGAGAAGCTTCTGGACGTCTGTGCTGCCATGGGGCTCCTGGAGAAGACAGAGCAAGGTGACAGGACCCAGCGGGTTTTGCTCTGACGATCTTTACAGGTAGAAGTCACTGAGGGAAGGTGAGCTGGAGCCCGGGCAGAGCGAGGAAGGAGGGCCAGACCTTCTATCCCTCTGCCCTCGGGAACGCTGCTTTTCCCAGAACGGGGAGAAGCAGAGGGTGAATGAGAGAGGGGGAACAGTGGTGGCCGCGAGCACGCCGGAGAAGCGTGACGTCCTTATGGGCTCCAGTCTCAAAGGGGCTGTATCAGTCCATGTTCTCCTGAGAAACAGAACCCAGTAGGGTGCACACAGACATTAATTTACTTGCTGATTGATGTTTATGGACAGATAAGGTGGGTGGATGGGTAGACAGATACATAGATAGATGATAAATGCATAGATACCTTGATATAGATTGACGATACAGAGATGATAGATACATAGGTGATGGGAAGAATTGATAGATACATAAATGGATGGATGGATGGTAGGTGGATAGATGGATGGGAGGAAGGATGAATGGATGGATGGACAGATGGATCGATCAATGGACAGATGGATGGATGGGAAGGTGGATGGATTGGTGGATCAGTGGATGGGTGGATGGATAGATGGATGGACGGATAGACGGATGGATAAATGAAAGGGTGGGTGGATGGATGGATCAATGAATCGGTGGATGGGTGCATAGATGGGTGGGTAAGTGGATGGATGGGTGGATGGATGAGTGGGTGAGTGGATGGGTGGGTGGATGGATAGATGGATGGATGTGTGGATGGAAGGATGTGTGGAAGGATGTCTCAATGGAGGGATAGATGATTGGATGGGTAGGTAGGTGAATGGATGTGTGGATAGATGGATGAGTGGGCATGTAGATGGGTGGGTGGGTGGGTGGATGGATGGATAGATGGATGGATAAATGAAAGGGTGGGTGGATGGATGGATCGATGAATCGGTGGATGGGTGCATAGATGGGTGGGTAAGTGGATGGATGGGTGGATGGATGAGTGGGTGAGTGGATGGGTGGGTGGATGGATAGATAGATGGATGTGTGGATGGAAGGATGTGTGGATGGATGGGTGGATGATTGGATGGGTACGTGGGTGAATGGATGTGTGGATGGATGGATGAGTGGGCATGCAGATGGGTGGGTGGATGGATGGATGGATACAATGGATAGATAAATGAAAGGATGGGTAGATGGATGGATGGATCAATGAATCGGTGGATGGGTGCATAGATGGGTGGGTAAGTGGATGGATGGGTGGATGGATGAGTGGGTGGGTGGACAGATGGATGGACGGATGGATGGATGAATGGATGCATGTGTGGACTGATGGATGAGTGGGCATGTGGATGGGTGGGTGAATGGATGGATGAGTGGATGGATAGATGCATGGCTGGGTAGATGATTGGGAGTGTGGGTGAACAAATGAGTGGGTGGACGGATGGATGGATGGATGGATGGATGGATGGATGGATGGATGGATGGATGTGTGGATGGATACATGTGTGGATGGATGGATGAGTGGACATGTGGATGGGTGGGTGAATGGATAGATGAGCAGATGGATGGATGCATGGCTGGGTAGATGATTGGGAGTGTGGGTGAACAGATGGGTGGGTGGGTGGACGGATGGATGGATGGATGGATGGATGGATGGATGGATGGATGGGTGGATGGATGGATGGATGAGTGGGTGGGTGGGTGGATGGATGGATGGATGGATGAGTGGGTGGGTGGGTGGATGGATGGATGGATGGATGGATGGATGGATGGGTGGGTGGGTGGGTGGATGGATGGATGGATGGATGGATGGATGGATGGATGGATGGGTGGATGGATGGATGGATGAGTGGGTGGGTGGGTGGATGGATGGATGGATGGATGAGTGGGTGGGTGGGTGGATGGATGGATGGATGGATGGATGGGTGGGTGGGTGGGTGGGTGGATGGATGGATGGATGGATGGATGGATGAGTGGACATGTGGATGGGTGGGTGAATGGATGGATGAGTGGATGGATGGGTGCATGGCTGGGTAGATGATTGGGAGTGTGGGTGAACAGATGGGTGGGTGGGTGGACGGATGGATGGATGGATGGATGGATGGATGGATGGATGGATGGATGGATGGATGGGTGGATGGATGGATGAGTGGGTGGGTGGGTGGATGGATGGATGGATGAGTGGGTGGGTGGGTGGATGGATGGATGGATGGATGGATGGATGGATGGATGGATGAGTGGACATGTGGATGGGTGGGTGAATGGATGGATGAGTGGATGGATGGGTGCATGGCTGGGTAGATGATTGGGAGTGTGGGTGAACAAATGAGTGGGTGGACGGATGATGGATGGATGGATGGATGGATGTGTGGGTGGATGGATGAGTGGATGGATGGGTGCATGGCTGGGTAGATGATTGGGAGTGTGGGTGAACAGATGGGTGGGTGGGTGGACGGGTGGATGAATAGATGTATCGGTGGATCAGTGGATGGGTAGCTGGGTGGGGGAATGGATGGAAGGAGTTGGACAGGCTTGCTTCTGGGGTTTTCAGTGAGCTGGATGAGGCCCACTCACATTTTGGAGGTTCATCTCCTTTCCTTAATGTCAAACCGATGGTAGATGCAAACGCCAGCTTCAGTGCACCTCCACACCCACATCTAGATGGGGGTTTGATTGCGTAACTGGGAACTTAAGTGTGGCCACAACCACGAAGGAAGGATCAGCCTCGTTGGGTAACAGTTACAGCAGTCGACAGCTGGGGCATGGTGGCTATAGTCAGATGGATGATGTTTATTTTATTTTATTTTTGAGACGGAGTCTCGCTCTGTCGCCCAGGCTGGAGTGCTGTGGCGCGATCTCGGCTCACTGCAAGCTCCGCCTCCTGGGTTCACGCCATTCTCCTGCCTCAGCCTCCCGAGTAGCTGGGACTACAGGCGCCCACCACCTCGCCCGGCTAATTTTTTGTATTTTCAGTAGAGACGGGGTTTCACGGTGTTAGCCAGGATGGTGTCGATCTCCTGACCTCGTGATCCGCCCGCCTCCGCCTCCCAAAGTGCTGGGATTACAGGCGTGAGCCACCGCGCCCGGCCGTTGTTGTTGTTTTTGAGATGGTGTCTCGCTCTGTCACCCAGGCTGGAATTTCAGTGGCATGATCTCGGCTCACTGCAACCTCTATCTCCCAGGTTCAAGCCATTCTCCTGCCTCAGCCTCCCGAGGAGCTGGGACCACAGATGCCCGTCACCTCGCCCGGCTAATTTTTTTGTATTTTTAGTAGAGACGGGGTTTCACCGTGTTCGCCAGGATGGTCTCGATCTCCCGACCTCGTGGTCTACCCGCCTCGGCCTCCCAAAGCGCTGGGATGACAGGCGTGAGCCACCGCGCCCGGCCGACGATGCTTATCGTAACATCTCAGTGATGCGTCCCCTACGGTCAGGTTTCCTTGGGTTTCCTCGTTAGGAGGTCACAGGACCGTCCCCGTTTCTTCAGGTTACAGTAACACGGAGACAGCCAACCTTTACCTGGCGTCGGACAGTGAGTACTCTCTGCACGGCTTCATGTTGCAGAACAACGACGTCATCTGGAACCTCTTCACGTACCTGGAGTTTGCCATCCGAGAGGGGAGAAACCAGCACCACAGGGTGCTGGGGAAGAAGGTGGAAGATCTATTCCAGGTATAGCATAACAGCCCCGCACACACCTTTTTCCACCTAGCGTGCATTTTGCTAAAGCACTTTGGCACCCAGCTCACCAGGCACCTTGAGCCATCTGTCTCCGGTCTGACGGATCCCAAAGGCTCGGCTCGTTAAGCCTGGAGACCTTAGTGCCGTGGCCTTTGCGTCCCTCAGCCCGGGAACAGGTGCAAGGTAGACCCTCCTCCACCGTTATCCAGCAGCCGATGAACATAGAATTCCCTGCTAGAAACGGGTCTGAAGGCCACGCACAGGGGCTCGCACCTGTCATCCCAGCACTTTGGGAGGCCGAGTCGGGAGGATGATTTGAGCCCAGGAGTTTGAGACCAGCCTGGGCAACATAGTGAGACCCCATCTCTGCAAAAAAAAAAAAAAAAAAAAAAATTAACGATTAGGCTGGGCACGGTGGCATGAGCCTGTAATCCCAGCTACTTCGGGAGGCCGAGGTGGGTGGGAGGGTCCCTCGAACCCAGGAGGTCGAGGCTGCCGTGTGAGCCGTGCTGCCGCACTCCGGCCCGGGCGACAGAACAAGGCTCTGTCTCAAAAGCAGCAACACAGGAAGGAGCGGGACAGGCTGCGTTAAATGAATGCCCTGGTTTTTTTTTGTTTTCTTTTGTTTTGTTTTTTGCTTCAATGGAATCGACACTTGCTTCTCCGAGACCGCCGTTTGCAAAGCGCTGGCTGCATCCTCTCACCCCTCCTTCCCCTTTCCCCGCCCAGAACCTCTCTGAGGTGGACGCGCGAGACGTTGTGGGGTCCGTGGGGCCTCTGCGGGCGGCGAGGGGGTCTCGGTCTGCAGGGCTGCACCAGACGGGCGTGGGGAGTCTGCTGTGGGCTCGGCCGGCCACGGCCTCATTCCTCCTCGGCAACCTTCGTCCCTATGGCACCGAGCGCCCAGTCAGAGAGCGTGTGTGTGTGCTGCAGAGATGGACCCCAGGGAGCCTGGGCCTTCGTTCCGATGTCAGGGAGAGACACAGACAGACAGACAGAGGGAGACACAGAGAGAGAGACAGGGAGACAGAGACAGAGGGAGACAGAGACAGGGAGATAGAGGGAGACAGAGACAGAGACAGGGAGACTGAGACAGAAAGAGATAGAGATAGAGGGAGACGGGAGACAGTGAGATAGGAAGACAGAGACAGGGAGATAGAGAGATAGAGGGAGACAGAGACAGACAGGCAGAGATGGAGGCAGACAGAGACAGGGAGATAGAGGGAGACAGAGACAGGGAGGCTGAGAGACAGACAGAAAGAGAGATAGAGGGAGACGGGAGACAGTGAGATAGGAAGACAGAGACAGGGAGACAGAGACACAGATAGAGGGAGACAAAGACAGAGAGACAGAGGGAGACACAGAGAGAGAGACAGGCAGACAGAGACAGAGGGAGACAGAGACAGACAGGGAGATAGAGGGAGACAGAGACAGGGAGATAGAGGGAGACAGAGACAGGGAGATAGAGGGAGACAGAGACAGGGAGATAGAGGGAGACAGAGACAGGGAGACTGAGAGACAGAGGGAGACAGAGACAGACAGGGAGATAGAGGGAGACAGAGACAGGGAGACTGAGAGACAGACAGAGATAGAGGGAGACGGGAGACAGTGAGATAGACAGAGACACAGATAGAGGGAGACAAAGACAGAGAGACAGAGGGAGACAGACACAGACAGGCAGAGATGGAGGCAGACAGAGACAGGGAGATAGAGGGAGACAGAAAGAGACAGAGATAGAGGGAGACGGGAGACAGAGAGAGAGACAGTGAGATAGGGAGACAGAAACAAAGAGGGAGACGGAGTAAGAGACAGACAGAGACACAGAGGGAGATGAGAGACAGAGAGACACAGCGAGGGAGGGACACAGGGACAGGGAGCCTTGGAGAGACAGAGATAGAGGCAGATAGAGACAGAAACAGGAGACACAGATAGAGGGAGACAGAGGCGGAGGGAGAGAGAAAGACAGAGACAGAGACAGAAGGAGACAGAGACAGAGAGAGAGAAAGAGGAAGACAGAGACGCACCGAGGGAGACAAACAGAGACAGACAGACAGAGACCAAGGAAGACAGAGTTGGAGAGAGACAAAAGCCAGTGGCGGAGAGAGAAGCCGAGAGGCGTGGCCAGGGGCCCCGAGCCGGCGTGAGCAGCTGGCCTGGGCATCGCAGAGTACACATCCCTAAGCCCCATCATTGCCACCCGCGCAGGGGAGGGCCGGGAGCCCCCGTGGGATTTAGGGAGCCAGGATGGAGCGGGGCCGTCCCGCTGGGAGTCGGGCTCAGAAGCAGCCTCAGCAGGGTTTGCATGCCCTGGCGGGGACAGGGGATGTCCGGGCAAACCCCGGACGCAGCCCCGAGCCAGGATGGGCCTGGGCTCCTCCGGGACCCGGGGTAGGTGCCACCGGGGGGGACGTGGGGGAAGCTCGGAGTGGAGCTTCTCCTCTGCACACCGGAATTCTCGGAGGAGCCCCCTCTGCCACACCGCACCGGCGTGGTGAAGCACGGGCACCCTCCAGGGTGAAAAGCTTGATTGTGAAAAGCCTATTGGGAAACTCAGACGCTTGGAGTTCAGGCTGTGATGCGGACCAAGTGATTCCAAGGAGACGGCCCACCGCTTTGGGGTCCTCCGTCCCCAGCCAGCCCAGCCCCCACAGAGACAGGGGCGCCCAACACAGCTGTGGTGGGAAGTCTCCTCTGCAGCCCAGGCCTGGCTGAGCCCCCACGCCCTGGAGCCCTGCGCTTCGACCCCCGGACCCCCGGGGAGAGGCTGGGCGGACCCTCGGCCCGTGCTCCCTGGCGCCCCTGAGCCCCCGCTGTGTTCCAGGACGCGTACTACCGGAGCCCGGAGACGCAACTGCGGTTCATGCAGGCCATGCACGGCGTGGCAAAGCTGACTGCGCGCCAGGTGGCCACGGCCTTCGATCTGTCCCGCTTCTCCTCCGCCTGCGACGTGGGAGGTGGGTAGCCGCCCCCCCCCCAACCCCTCCAGGGCTCTCCTTCCTTTCGTTGATTAAGCCGCGGGCATCTTCCCTGCTCAGGACACCTGCAAACTGCCTTTTTCCACTGAGAAACCTGACGACGACCTGAATTGGGCCAGGCTGAGTCCCAGATGGTGGGTGGATATTCCCACATTCCAGGAGTCCCCCTACAGACTCTGGGGCCCTCTCTGTTGGCTGCGGAGCTGAGGCAGAGCACCTTGGAGCCGCTGGCTTCCCCTCAGCAAGTCTGATTATATCCTGACTCACCCTCCACCCCACCCCAGCCCTGGACAGTGGGTGGAGCAGTAGACACGTTCCCAAGGGGTGCTGGGGGATCAGGGGCCTGGGATGATTCTCACACCATCCGCTTACATTTCCCCAACCTCGGAATGCCTCTCCTCCTTGTGGTCCAGAGTGGCTGCTGTAGCACCAGCCATTGTGTCTATATCCCCATGGCAGGAAGGAGAAGGGAGAAGTACAGCCCCCACCTCTGGGCTGGAAGGATTTCCCTGCAGGTCTGTGCCCCCACACGTGGCCCAGAGTGGCTGCTGTAGCACCGGCCATTGTATCTATATCCCTGTGGCAGGAAGGAGAAGAGTGGAGTACAGCCCCCACTTCTGGGCTGGAAGGATTTCCCTGCAGGTCTGTGCCCCCACACGTGGCCCAGAGTGGCTGCTGTAGCACTGGCCATTGTGTATACATCCCCACGGCAGGAAGGAGAAGGGAGGAGTACAGCCTACACCCCTGGGCTGGAAGGATTTCCCTGCAGGTCTGTGCCCCCACACGTGGCCCAGAGTGGCTGCTGTAGCACCAGCCATTGTGTCTATATCCCCATGGCAGGAAGGAGAAGAGTGGAGTACAGCCCCTACCCCTGGGCTGGAAGGATTTCCCTGCAGGTCTGTGCCCCCACACGTGGCCCAGAGTGGCTGCTGTAGCACCGGCCATCGTGTATACATCCCCACGGCAGGAAGGAGAAGGGAGGAGTACAGAGTACACCCCTGGGCTGGAAGGATTTCCCTGCAGGTCTGTGCCCCCACACGTGGCCCAGAGTGGCTGCTGTTGCACCGACCATCGTGTCTATATCCCCATGGCAGGAAGGAGAAGGGAGGAGTACAGCCCCCACCTCTGGGCTGGAAGGATTTCCCTGCAGGTCTGTGCCCCCTCACTCACCTGCTTGCACAGTCTTCTCTGGGACCCCAGCAAACTCCCCACCACTGGCTTTCCCTTCCAGCATGGGTCTCAGTGCCATGCCCTCGAACATGACTTCTGCCCCGGTTGAGCTTGGGAGAATTGTCAGCGTTCCGTAGGCACCAGGACGACCTGGCCGCAGAGCGTGTATTTGCTTCCCCGCAGGCTGCACAGGTGCACTGGCCCGAGAGCTGGCCCGCGAGTACCCTCGTCTCCAGGTGACTGTGTTTGACCTCCCTGACGTCGTCGAGCTGGCCGTCCACTTCCAGCCCGCCGGACCACAGGCGGCGCAGATCCACTTTGCAGCAGGTGAGCCTTCCTCGCGTTCGCCCTGCCAACGTTTTCCAGGCTCCGTCATCTCTTTCCAGACAGAGTGCGTGGCTGTGCGTGTACCCGTGTTTCTGCGTGGGCGCTTCTATGGTGGGTGTCTGTGTGCATACATGACTGTGTGCTGTGCGTGTGTGTGTGCATCTGTCTGCCTGTGTGTGTGGTATGCCCTTGGGCGTGTCTGTGCGTGAGAACGTGTGTGTGCGTGTGTGTCTGCATCCGCACGTGTGTGTGTACGTCTCTGGTGTGTGGTTGCATATGTTTCTGTGAGAGGTTGTGTGTGTGTCTGTGTGGATATATGTGTGCATGTCTGTGTGTCTGCGTCTGTGTGCATGTTGTGTGCCGATGGGTGTCTGTTTGTATATATGACTGCTGGGGTTGTGTGTGCATGTGCGTGTCTGTGGGCATGTCTGTGTGTCTGCATCGGTGTGCATGGTGTGTCTGTGGGTGTCTGTGTGCATATGTGATGGCTGTGCTTGTGTGTGTGGTATGTCTGTGTGTGTGTGTGTGTGTGTGTGCGTGAGACTGTGTGTGTCTGTGTCTGCGTGTGTGTGCACGTCTCTGTGGTGTGTGGTTGCATATGTTTCTGTGAGGGTATGTGTGTGCACCTGTGTGGATATAGGTGTGCATGTCTGTGTGTGCGTCTGTGCCCATCTGTGTCTGCGTCTGTGTGCATGCTGCGTGCTGGTGGGTGTCTGTGTGTGCATGTCTGTGTGTGTGTGTGTGTGCATGCTGCGTGCCGGTGGGTGTCTGTGTGTGCATGTCTGTGTGTGTGTGTGCATGCTGCGTGCCGGTGGGTGTCTGTGTGCGCATGCTGTGTGCCGGTGGGTGTCTGTGTGTGCATGCTGCGTGCCGGTGGGTGTCTGTGTGTGCATGTCTGTGTGTGTGTGTGCATGCTGCGTGCCGGTGGGTGTCTGTGTGTGCATGTCTGTGTGTGTGTGTGCATGCTGCGTGCCGGTGGGTGTCTGTGTGCGCATGCTGTGTGCCGGTGGGTGTCTGTGTGTGCATGCTGCGTGCCGGTGGGTGTCTGTGTGTGCATGTCTGTGTGTGTGTGTGCATGCTGCGTGCCGGTGGGTGTCTGTGTGTGCATGTCTGTGTGTGTGTGTGCATGCTGCGTGCCGGTGGGTGTCTGTGTGTGCATGTCTGTGTCTGTGTGTGCATGCTGCGTGCCGGTGGGTGTCTGTGTGTGCATGTCTGTGTCTGTGTGTGCATGCTGCGTGCCGGTGGGTGTCTGTGTGTGCATGTCTGTGTGTGTGTGTGCATGCTGCGTGCCGGTGGGTGTCTGTGTGTGCATGTCTGTGTGTGTGTGTGCATGCTGCGTGCCGGTGGGTGTCTGTGTGTGCATGTCTGTGTGTGTGTGTGCATGCTGCGTGCCGGTGGGTGTCTGTGTGTGCATGTCTGTGTGTGTGTGTGCATGCTGCGTGCCGGTGGGTGTCTGTGTGTGCATGTCTGTGTGTGTGTGTGCATGCTGCGTGCCGGTGGGTGTCTGTGTGTGCATGTCTGTGTGTGTGTGTGCATGCTGTGTGCCGGTGGGTGTCTGTGTGTGCATGTCTCTGTGTGTGTGTGTGCATGCTGTGTGCCGGTGGGTGTCTGTGTGCATATGTGACTGCTGTGGCTGTGTGTGTCTGTGTCTCCGTGTGCATATGTGTGTGCATGTCTGTGTGTCTCCGTCTGTGTGCATGGTGTGTGTCGGTGTCTGTGTGCATATGTGTCTGCTGTGCTTGTGTGCGTGTCTGTGTCTGTGTTTGTGTCTGTGTGTAGTATGTCCTTGTGTGTGTGTCTGTGTCCACGTGTGTGTGTGTCCACGTGTGTGTGCACGTCTCTGTGGTGTGTGTGTGTGTCTCTGAGGGTATATGTGTCTGCGTGTCTGTGTGGGCATATGTGTGCATGTCTGTGTGTGTGTGTCTCTGTGTGCCCGTCTGTGCGTCTGTGCATGTCACTGCTGTGCTTGTACATCAGTGTGTGCATGTGTGTCTGTGTGTGCATGTATGTGTGTGGTATGTCCTTGCATGCATGTCTGTGCATGAGAATGTCTGTGTGTCTGCGTCTGCGTCTGTGTGTGTGCAACTCTCTGTGGTGTGTGCTTGCATACGTGTCTGTGAGGGTATGTGTTTCTGTGTGTCTGTGTGTACATGTCTGTGTGTGTGTCTGCATCTGCGTGCGTGTGTGTGCCTGTCGCTGTATCTGTGTCTGTGTGCCCATCTGTGCATGTGTCTGCATCTGTGTGCATGTGTGTGCCTGTCTGTTGGTGTGTCTCTGTGTCCGTGTGTCTGTGTGCCCATCTGTGCATGTGTCTGCGTCCGTGTGCGTGTGTGTGCCTGTCTGTTGGTGTGTCTCTGTGTGTCCGTGTGTCTCCGTGCCCATCTGTGCATGTGTCTGCATCCGTGTGCGTGTGCCTGTCGCTGTGTCTGTGTCTCCGTGCCCATCTGTGCATGTGTCTGCATCTGTGTGTGTGTGTCTGTGTGCCCATCTGTGCATGTGTCTGCATCTGTGTGTGTCTGTGTGCCCATCCGTGCATGTGTCTGCATCTGTGTGTGTGTGTCTGTGTGCCCATCTGTGCATGTGTCTGCATCTGTGTGTGTGTGTGTGTCTGTGTGCCCATCTGTGCATGTGTCTGCATCTGTGTGTGTGTGTGTGTGTGTGCCCATCCGTGCATGTGTCTGCATCTGTGTGTGTGTGTGCCCATCCGTGCATGTGTCTGCATCTGTGTGTGTGTGTCTGTGTGCCCATCTGTGCATGTGTCTGCATCTGTGTGTGTGTGTGTGTCTGTGTGCCCATCTGTGCATGTGTCTGCATCTGTGTGTGTGTGTGTGTCTGTGTGCCCATCCGTGCATGTGTCTGCATCTGTGTGTGTGTGTGTGTCTGTGTGCCCATCTGTGCATGTGTCTGCATCTGTGTGTGTGTGTGTGTCTGTGTGCCCATCCGTGCATGTGTCTGCATCTGTGCATGTGTCTGCATCTGTGTGTGTGTGTCTGTGTGCCCATCTGTGCATGTGTCTGCATCTGTGTGTGTGTGTCTGTGTGCCCATCCGTGCATGTGTCTGCATCTGTGCATGTGTCTGCATCTGTGTGTCTGTGTGCCCATCCGTGCATGTGTCTGCATCTGTGTGTGTGTGTCTGTGTGCCCATCTGTGCATGTGTCTGCATCTGTGTGTGTGTGTGTCTGTGTGCCCATCTGTGCATGTGTCTGCATCTGTGTGTGTGTGTGTCTGTGTGCCCATCTGTGCATGTGTCTGCATCTGTGTGTGTGTGTCTGTGTGCCCATCCGTGCATGTGTCTGCATCTGTGTGTGTCTGTGTGTGCCCATCCGTGCATGTGTCTGCATCTGTGTGTGTCTGTGTGCCCATCCGTGCATGTGTCTGCATCTGTGTGTGTGTGTGTGTCTGTGTGCCCATCTGTGCATGTGTCTGCATCTGTGTGTGTGTGTGTGTCTGTGTGCCCATCTGTGCATGTGTCTGCATCTGTGTGTGTGTGTGTGTGTCTGTGTGCCCATCTGTGCATGTGTCTGCATCTGTGTGTGTGTGTGTGTCTGTGTGCCCATCTGTGCATGTGTCTGCATCTGTGTGTGTGTGTGTGTGTCTGTGTGCCCATCTGTGCATGTGTCTGCATCTGTGTGTGTGTGTGTGTCTGTGTGCCCATCTGTGCATGTGTCTGCATCTGTGTGTGTGTGTGTGTGTCTGTGTGCCCATCTGTGCATGTGTCTGCATCTGTGTGTGTGTGTGTGTCTGTGTGCCCATCTGTGCATGTGTCTGCATCTGTGTGTCTGTGTGCCCATCCGTGCATGTGTCTGCATCTGTGTGTGTGTGTCTGTGTGCCCATCTGTGCATGTGTCTGCATCTGTGTGTGTGTCTGTGTGCCCATCTGTGCATGTGTCTGCATCTGTGTGTGTGTGTGTGTCTGTGTGCCCATCTGTGCATGTGTCTGCATCTGTGTGTCTGTGTGCCCATCCGTGCATGTGTCTGCATCTGTGTGTGTGTGTCTGTGTGCCCATCTGTGCATGTGTCTGCATCTGTGTGTGTGTGTGTGTGTCTGTGTGCCCATCTGTGCATGTGTCTGCATCTGTGTGTGTGTGTGTGTCTGTGTGCCCATCTGTGCATGTGTCTGCATCTGTGTGTGTGTGTGTGTGTCTGTGTGCCCATCTGTGCATGTGTCTGCATCTGTGTGTGTGTGTGTGTCTGTGTGCCCATCTGTGCATGTGTCTGCATCTGTGTGTCTGTGTGCCCATCCGTGCATGTGTCTGCATCTGTGTGTGTGTGTCTGTGTGCCCATCTGTGCATGTGTCTGCATCTGTGTGTGTGTCTGTGTGCCCATCTGTGCATGTGTCTGCATCTGTGTGTGTGTGTGTGTCTGTGTGCCCATCTGTGCATGTGTCTGCATCTGTGTGTGTGTGTGCCCATCCGTGCATGTGTCTGCATCTGTGTGTGTGTGTCTGTGTGCCCATCTGTGCATGTGTCTGCATCTGTGTGTGTGTGTGTGTGTCTGTGTGCCCATCTGTGCATGTGTCTGCATCTGTGTGTGTGTGTGCCCATCCGTGCATGTGTCTGCATCTGTGTGTGTGTGTGCCCATCCGTGCATGTGTCTGCATCTGTGTGTGTGTGTCTGTGTGCCCATCTGTGCATGTGTCTGCATCTGTGTGTGTGTGTGTGTGTCTGTGTGCCCATCTGTGCATGTGTCTGCATCTGTGTGTGTGTGTGTGTCTGTGTGCCCATCCGTGCATGTGTCTGCATCTGTGTGTGTCTGTGTGTGCCCATCCGTGCATGTGTCTGCATCTGTGTGTGTCTGTGTGCCCATCCATGCATGTGTCTGCATCTGTGTGTGTGTGTGTGTCTGTGTGCCCATCTGTGCATGTGTCTGCATCTGTGTGTGTGTGTGTGTCTGTGTGCCCATCTGTGCATGTGTCTGCATCTGTGTGTGTGTGTCTGTGTGCCCATCCGTGCATGTGTCTGCATCTGTGTGTGTGTGTCTGTGTGCCCATCTGTGCATGTGTCTGCATCTGTGTGTGTGTGTGTGTCTGTGTGCCCATCTGTGCATGTGTCTGCATCTGTGTGTGTGTGTGTGTGTGTGCGCCCATCCGTGCATGTGTCTGCATCTGTGTGTGTGTGTCTGTGTGCCCATCCGTGCATGTGTCTGCATCTGTGTGTGTGTGTCTGTGTGCCCATCCGTGCATGTGTCTGCATCTGTGTGTGTGTGTGTGTGTGCCCATCTGTGCATGTGTCTGCATCTGTGTGTCTGTGTGCCCATCCGTGCATGTGTCTGCATCTGTGTGTGTGTGTCTGTGTGCCCATCCGTGCATGTGTCTGCATCTGTGCATGTGTCTGCATCTGTGTGTGTGTGTCTGTGTGCCCATCTGTGCATGTGTCTGCATCTGTGTGTGTGTGTCTGTGTGCCCATCTGTGCATGTGTCTGCATCTGTGTGTGTGTGTCTGTGTGCCCATCCGTGCATGTGTCTGCATCTGTGCATGTGTCTGCATCTGTGTGTCTGTGTGCCCATCCGTGCATGTGTCTGCATCTGTGTGTGTGTGTCTGTGTGCCCATCTGTGCATGTGTCTGCATCTGTGTGTGTGTGTGTCTGTGTGCCCATCTGTGCATGTGTCTGCATCTGTGTGTGTGTGTGTCTGTGTGCCCATCTGTGCATGTGTCTGCATCTGTGTGTGTGTGTCTGTGTGCCCATCCGTGCATGTGTCTGCATCTGTGTGTGTCTGTGTGTGCCCATCCGTGCATGTGTCTGCATCTGTGTGTGTCTGTGTGCCCATCCGTGCATGTGTCTGCATCTGTGTGTGTGTGTGTGTCTGTGTGCCCATCTGTGCATGTGTCTGCATCTGTGTGTGTGTGTGTGTCTGTGTGCCCATCTGTGCATGTGTCTGCGTCTGAGTGTGTCTATGTGGGCCTGTCAGTGTATCTCTGTATGTCCGTGCTTGTGTGTGTGTGTGCATGTCTTTCTGGTGTGTGCTTGCATGTGTGCCTTTGTGTCTGCAGGACTGTACGTCTGTGCATTTGGATGGGTGTATGTGTGCGTGCCTGTGTGTCTGCGTCCGTGGGTGTGCCTGTGCGTGCCTGTGTGTCTACCCCCGTGGGTATGCCTGTGCGTGTCTGTGTGTGGGTCCAGAGAGACACGAGGGCATCTCCAAACAGGTGGATGAGACCGGGTGCGCTGGCTCACACCTGTCATCCCAGCACTTTAGAGAGGCCGAGGCGGGAGGATCACCTGAGGTCAGGAGTTCGAGACCAGCCTGACCAACATGGTGAAACCCCGTCTCTACTAATAATACAAAAACCAGCCGGGCGAGGTGGCGGGCGCCTGTAGTCCCAGCTGCTCGGGAGGTTGAGGCAGGAGAATCGCTTGAACCCAGGGGGAGGCGGAGGTTGCAGTGAGCCGAGATCGCGCCACTGCACTCCAGTCTGGGCAACAGAGCGAAACTCCATCTCAAAAAAGAAAAAAAAAAAAAAAACGAGACACCTGACATGCCGTAATTCAGTACCATCCTACTGCGGCCAGGCCTGCAGGCACAGGTGCTGGGGACCTCCATGCCCCTCCACTGGAGGTTTCTGGATACTTTTTTTTTTTCTGAGACGGAGACTCGCTCTGTGGCCCAGGCTGGAGTACAGTGTCCGGATCTCAGCTCACTGCAAGCTCCGCCTCCCGGGTTCACGCCATTCTCCTGCCTCAGCCTCCCCAGTAGCTGGGACTACAGGCGCCGCCACCTCGCCCGGCTAATTTTTTGTCATTTTGGTGGAGACGGGGTTTTACCGTGTTGACCAGGCTGGTCTCGAACTCCTGATCTCAGGTGATCTGCCTGCCTCGGCCTCCCAAAGTGCTGGGATTACACCCCGCCCAGCCGGAAATGCTAAAGTTTAAAATCATGAGCCCTGAAAGAGCACCTTCTCCTCAGGGCTGGGGGAAAGCAGCTCAGACTTCCCACCACACACCCTCCCGCCCCTTCTTTCCCCTCATGCAACTCGCAGCTTGCTTGCTTGCTTGGCTGTGGTTCATATTTGCTGGACACAGCAGGGTTAGCCATCAGTCAATACAAACACTTCTGTGATCATCCGCAGGTGCACACCAGCACACGGTAGCTACGGGGTTTCCCGGGGTGACTGGAACAAACTAGCCCAAGCGGGGGCCTCACAACTTCCAAAACCACAGGAATTTATCCTCTCCCAGTCCTGGAGACCAGAGTCTGAGATCAAGACATCTCAGGGCTGGGAGGCTCCTTCCTGCCTCTCCCACCTCCTGGGGGCTCCAGGCGTCCCCGGGCTTGTGGCCGCATCACTCCAATCTCTGCCTCTGTCTCCACATGGCCTCCTCCTCTGTGTCTGTGTCTCCTCTTCTGTCTCTTACAAGGACACCTGTCATTCCATTTAGAGCTGAGCTAATCCTGGGTGATCTCATCTCAAGATACTCAACAGAATGACACCCGCAGAGACCTTCTTTCTAAATGAGATTCTATTCACAAGTCTGCGGGTTAGGACATGGACAGATCTTTTGAGGTCACCATCCCAACCCACTGCAATTGTGTTTGGTTCTTTCTGGAGCCTCTAGGGGAGGCTCCTTCCTGCCTCTCCCAGCTCCTGGGGGCTCCAGGCGTCCCTGGGCTTGTGGCCGCATCACTCCAGTCTCTGCCTCTGTCTCCACGTGGCCGCCTCCTCTGTGTCTGTGTCTCCTCTTCTGTCTCTTAGAAGAACACCTGTCATTGCATTTAGGGGACACCCTATTCCAGGATGATTGCATCTTGAAATTCTGCACTCAATGACATCCAGAGAGACCCTATTTCCAGATAAGTTCCCATTCCCAGTGACCGAGAGTCGGCACCTGAATGTATCTTTTAAGGGGACGCCATTCACCGCACTCCAGCAGACCATCTTTTAATTTCAGCAATCATAGAGGGGCGTGCCGCTACACGCACCCCCCTGCAGGCAACCCTTCCGGGGTGCCTGAATCGGGATCGCCAGGGAAGGCCCCGCTGTTGCCCACTCCCTAGCAGTGCGGCCCCGACGCTCCCTGGCTGAGAGACACCCATTTGCCCTGACTCTGCCTGCCTCGCCCAGGTGGTGCCTCTGAATTTCCTTTTTTCCTCCCTTGCCTTTTTTTTTTTTGTCAGCCGGGCTGGAGTGCACTGGCGTGATCTCAGCTCACTGCAGCCTCCGCCTCCCGGGTTCAAGCGATTCTCCTGCCTCAGCCTCCCGAGTAGCTGGAATTACAGGCACCCACTACCCCCGTCCAGCTAATTTGTATTTTTAGTAGAGCTACGGCTTCGCCATGCTGCTCAGGCTGGTCTCGAACTCCTGAGCTCAATCTGCCTACCTCAGGCTCCGAAACTGCTGAGATTACAGGTGTGAGCCGCCGTGCCCGGCCTTTTCTCGGCCGGAGTCTAACCGCACGCCCGTGGCATCGCTAACCAGCTCCTCTGTTCAAGTACCCATGGGGATATACTCATTCCTGCCCACACCCCTCTCTTCTCCATCCCTGATTTAGGATGTGGGTGGCCGTCCGAGGATCTGTCCGGGGAGGACTGCTTCTCCCATACCTGACGGACGTGTCGCCTTTTGTCTTTAAACCAGGTGATTTTTTCAGGGACCCCCTCCCCAGCGCTGAGCTATATGTCCTGTGCCGGATCCTGCACAACTGGTCAGACGACAAAGTCCACAAGTTACTCAGCAAGGTCGCCGAGAGCTGCAAGCCAGGTGAGAGCCCGTCGTCACGTTCACTCTTTTTGTTAAGACGTAGTTTTCGGTTCAAGTTTTACAAGGCGGCCGGGCGCGGTGGCTCACACCTGTCATCCCAGCACTTTGGGAGGCTGAGGCTGGTGGATCACCTGAGGTCAGGAGTTCGAGACCCGCCTGGCCAACATAGTGAAACCCCGTCTCTACTGAAAATACAAAACTTAGGCAGGCGTGGTGGCGGGCGCCTGTAATCCCGGGTCCTTAGGAGGCTGAGGCAGGAGAATCGCTTGAACCCAGGAGGTGGAGATTGCAGTGAGCCGAGATTGCGCCACTACACTCTAGCCTGGGTGACAGAGTGAGATTCTGTATCAAAAAAAGAACAGCAAAAAAAGAACTGGCTTATGTGATTTTTGGAGGTTGGCAAGTCCAGCGTCTGGATGAGAGGCCCGCGACATTGTGGAGGATAAATCCGCTGTATTTAAAGCTGGCCAATGTGGTCAGGTGCAGTGACTCACACCTATCATGCCTGCACTTAGGGAGGCCAAGGTGGGCAGATCACCTGAGGTCGGGGGTTTGAGGCCAGCCTGGCCAACATGGTGAAACCCCGTCTCTACTAAAAATATAAAAAAATTAGCCGGGCATGATAGCAGGCACCTGTAATCCCAGCTACTCGGGAGGCTGAGGCAGGAGAATCGCTGGAACCTGCAGACGGAGGTTGCAGTGAGCCGAGACGGTGCCACTGCACTCCAGCCTGGGCAACAGAGCGAGACTCCATCTCAAAAAAAAAAAAAGAAAATCCTAAAGAGAAAATATATTTACCATTATGAAGTTGAAGTGGCTCATCCTAAAGGTCTTCATTCTTGTTGTCTTCACACTGAGGAGGCTGCAGAGGAGGAGGAAGCCGTGGGCTGCTCTTGCTGTCTCAGGGGTGGCCGAGGCAGAGGGAAATCCGTGAGGGCAGTTTAGAGCCGTGTTGCTCAAGGCTCAGCTGGATCGAAACTGTGTGTTTATACACAGGCACACACACACACACACACACACCACGCACCCTCTCGGCTCAAAGCCTTCGTATCAGGTTTCTCCCGTTCCCCCAGCCTGCTCCTGGAGCCGGGTGGGGCTGCTGGAACCCCAGGCTCCAGGGGTATCGGATTTCCACAATGGAAGGACACGGCCCTGAGGGAATCTGGTGGGCGTTCAGGCTCCCTCAGAGTTCACAGTTGCTGCTGCAGTGAGAATTCCTAGAATATTTGCAGAGAACACTTAATTACCTTAACAGAGCCGGCCAGGACTCCTCATAGGTTCAGCTGGTCAAGAGACTTCCATCCTTTTCTCTCTCCCTCTCCCTCTTTCTCCGTCTTTCTCTGTGTATCTATCTTTTTTTTTTTTTTTTGAGACGGAGTCTCGCTCTGTCACCCAGGCTGGAGTGCAGTGGCCGGATCTCAGCTCACTGCAAGCTGCGCCTCCCGGGTTCCCGCCATTCTCCTGCCTCAGCCTCCCGAGTAGGCACGTGCCACCACGCCCGGCTAATTTTGCATTTTTAATAGAGACGGGGTTTCACCATGTTGGTCAGGCTGGTCTTGAACTCCCAACAGGTGATCCACTCACCTGGGACTCCCAAAGTCCTGGGATTACAGGCGTGAGCCACTTTGCCCGGCTCTCTTTATATATATATATATTTTTTGAGACGAGGTCTCATTTTGCTGCCCAGGCTGGTGTGCAGTGGTGCAGTCACAGCTCACTGCAGCCTTGACCTCCTAGGCTCAAGCTATCCTCCCACCTTAGCCTCCCGAGTAGCTGTGAGTACACGCATGCATCACCATGCCCAGCTAATTTTTTTCAAAAGTTTTCTTTTGTGAGGCCGGGCGCCATGGCTCACACCTGTCATCCCAGCACCTTGGGAGGCCGAAGCCAGCAGGCTACGAGGTCAGGAGTTTGAGACCAGCCTGAGCAATAGGGTGAAACTCCATCTCTACTAAAAACACAAAACTTAGCCAGGCATGGTGGCGGGCGTCTATACTCCCAGCTACTCAGGAGGCTGAGGCAGGAGAATCGCTTGAACCCAGAAGGTGGAGGTTGCAGTGAGCCGAGATCACGCCACTGCACTCCAGCCTGGGCGACAGAGCGAGAGTCTCAAAAAAAAATAACCAAAAAGTTTTCTGTGGAGATGGGAGTCTCTCTCTGTCACCCAGGCTGAAGGGCAATGGTGTCATCATAGTTCACTGCAGCCTTGACCACCTGAGCTCAAGCAATCTTCCTTCCTCAGCCTCCCCAGTACCTGGGAGTACAGGCATATATTACCATGCCCTGCTACTTTTTTAAAATTTTTTTTGTAGAAATGGGATCTTGCTATGTTGCCCAGGCTACTCCCAAACTCCTGGGCTCAAGCGATCCTCCTGCCTTGGCCTCCCCAAATGCTGGGGTTAAAAGATGCTCGAGCCACTGCACCTGGCCTGTCTCTCTTTCTCTCCCGCTTCCTCTCTGTCTTCTCCTCTCTGTGACTTTTTATGTATCTCATCTATCATCAGTCTGTTTCTCCTCTCTCCTCTTTTCTCCCTTCCTTCCTTATCTGTCTTCTGTCTCTTCCTCCCTCTCCTCACCCTGCCTCTGTCTCTTTTTATACTTCTATCATCATCCTTTTTTAAAAAAAAATCCTTTTTAAAAAATAAAATAAAATAGAGACCAGATCTCACTATGTTGCTCGAGTTGGTTTCAAATTCCTGGGCTCAAACCATCCTCCCACCTCAGCCTCCCAAAGTGCTGGGATTACAGGCGTGAGCCACTGCACCTGGACTTCTAACAGTGATCCGTCAGCTATCTGTCATCTGTCTATCATTTATTATCTATCTATCCATCCATCCATTCATCTACCTACCGATCATCTACCATCTATTCATCTATCCATCCATCTCATCCATCTATCTATCCATTCATCTATTTGCCCATCATCTACCATCTATTCATCTATCCATCCATCTCATCCATGCATCCATCTATCCATCCATTCATCTACCTACCCATCATCTACCATCTGTTCATCTATCCATCCATCTCATCCATGCATCCAACTATCCATCCATTCATCTATCTGCCCATCATCTACCATCTATTCATCTATCCATCCATCTCATCCATGCATCCAACTATCCATCCATTCATCTATCTGCCCATCATCTACCATCTATTCATCTATCCATCCATCTCATCCATGCATCCAACTATCCATCCATTCATCTATCTGCCCATCATCTACCATCTATTCATCTATCCATCCATCTCATCCATGCATCCATCTATCCATCCATTCATCTACCTGCCCATCATCTACCATCTATTCATCTATCCATCCATCTCATCCATGCATGCATCCATCCATCCATCTGCCCATCTACCATCTGTTCGTCTATCCATCCATCTCATCCATGCATCCAACTATCCATCCATTCATCTATCTGCCCATCATCTACCATCTGTTCACCCATCCATCCATCTCATCCATGCATCCATCCACCCATTCATCTGCCCATCATGTACCATCTGTTCACCCATCCATCCATCTCATCCATGCATCCATCCACCCATTCATCTGCCCATCATCTATCATCTGTTCACCCATCCATCCATCTCATCCATGCATCCATCCATCCATTCATCTATCTGCCCATCATCTACCATCTATTCACCCATCCGTCCATCTCATCCATGCATCCATCCATCCATTCATCTATCTGCCCATCATCTACCATCTATTCACCCATCCATCCATCTCATCTATGCATCCATCCATCCATCTGCCCATCATCTACCATCTGTTCACCCATCCGTCCATCTCATCCATGCATCCATCCATCCATTCATCTATCTGCCCATCATCTACCATCTATTCACCCATCCATCCATCTCATCCATGCATTCATCTATCCATCCATCTACCTACCTACCTACCCATCATCTACCATCTATTCACCCATCCATCCATCCATCTCATCCATGCAACCATCTATCCATCCATTCATCTACCTACCCATCATCTACCATCTGTTCATCCATCCATCCAGGAGAACTGGAACGGACCCAGGTGATGCATCCATCTATCCACCCATCTTTCGATCTAATCTCCTTCTCCGTCTGTCCGCCCTGCATCGTCTCTGTCTCACTCCCCTCCCCTCCCTGTGTAAGGGTTCTCGGCAGCCTCTGCTCACAGCTCTGAGCTCCCATTGCCCGCTGTGTCCCCCTGAAGGATCCCCGCCTGGCTGGCCAGGACTCCAGCTCTCTGCTCTCCCCCCCCAGGGGCCGGCCTGCTGCTGGTGGAGACGCTCCTGGATGAGGAGAAGAGGGAGGCGCAGGGTGGCCTGATACAGTCGCTGAACACGCTGGTGCAGACTGAGGGCAGGGAGCGGAGCAGAGGCGAGTACCAGTGCTTGCTGGAGCTGCACGGCTTCCACCAGGTGCAGGTGGTGCACTTGGAGGGTGTCCTGGATGCCATGTTGGCCACCAGAGTGGCCCCCTGAAGCCCAGGCAGCGTGTTCATTATAGGGACGTCCTCCCCCAGGCTGCAGGTGGACCACCTGGTCCCCAAGTACATAGGACAGTCACATAGGAGCGTGCAGTCGTGGCTGAATAAAGAAAGCAAAAGTCTGTCCATGGCTCCTCTGTGAGAGTTCTTGATGAGGGAAGAGGCTGCATTTGGGGAGAAGGGAACAGAGGGTGCATTAGGGGAGGAGGGGATGGAGGCAGCATTTGAGGAGGAGGGGAAGGAGGCTGCATTTGGGGAGGAGGGGATGGAGGCTGCATTTGGGGAGGACGGGATGGAGGCTGCATTTGGGGAGGAGGGGATGGAGGCTGCATCTGAGGAGGAGGGGAAGGAGGCTGCATTTGGGGAGGAGGGGATGGAGGCTGCATTTGGGGAGGACGGGATGGAGGCTGCATTTGGGGAGGAGGGGATGGAGGCTGCATCTGAGGAGGAGGGGAAGGAGGCTGCATTTGGGGAGGGGGATGGAGGCTGCATTTGAGGAGGAGGGGAAGGAGGCTGCATTCGGGGAGGAGGGGAAGGAGGCTGCATTTGGGGAGGAGGGGATGGAGGCTGCATTTGGGAAGGAGGGGAAGGAGGCTGCATTCGCAGAGGAGGGAGATGGAGGCTGCATTCGGGGAGGAGGGGATGGAGGCTGCATTTGGGGAGGAGGGGATGGAGGCTGCATTTGGGGAGGAGGGGATGGAGGCTGCATCTGAGGAGGAGGGGAAGGAGGCTGCATTTGGGGAGGAGGGGATGGAGGCTGCATTTGGGGAGGAGGGGATGGAGGCTGCATTTGGGGAGGAGGGGATGGAGGCTGCATTCACAGAGGAGGGAGATGGAGGCTGCATTTGGGGAGGAGGGGATGGAGGCTGCATTTGGGGAGGAGGGGAAGGAGGCTGCATTCGGGAAGGAGGGGACGGAGGCTGCATTTGGGGAGGAGGGGAAGGAGGCTGCATTTGGGGAGGGGGGACAGAGGCTGCATTTTGGGAGAGGGGATGGAGGCTGCATTTGGGGAAGAGGAGGAAAAGGAGGCTGCATTCGGGAAGGAGGGGACGGAGGCTGTACTGCGGGAGGAAAGGAAGGAGGTTGCATTTTTGGAGGAGATGGAGGCTGCATTCAGGGAGGAGGGGAAGGAGGCTGCATTTAGGGAGGGGGGTACAGAGGCTGCATTTGGGGAGGAGGAGGGGAAGGAGGCTCCATTGGGGGAGAAGGAGAAGGAGGTTGCATTTCTGGAGGAGATGAAGACTGCATTCAGGGAGGAGGGGACGGAGGGACAGCAGGGAGGACCGTTCAGCCCGGCGGACGTCCTGGGAGCCAGCAGCCTTCCAGAGTAGCCGGTGGGGACTCGCGGGGAGGGTGGTGGGGACGGGGCTTTCTCACGGCTGCTACGAGGGTGCCGTCCACCAGGCAGGGCCTTGGTCCTTCTCCGCACCCCAGCCTGCATCTTCCCACCTTCCCCACGATTTCCAGTGTGTCTCCTCTGTGGGAGCACCGTCGCTGCCGCTCACCCCCGGACGCCCACAGGCCACAGAGTGGCAGTTCTCCGGGCAGGTTCCGTGTCTCCTGTCTTGGTGTAGAGACTGTCACGAGCGGGACCTCCCCAGCCCCTCCTGCAGGGCTGAAATGCGTCTGTAAAACACCCGCTCCCCGAGTCCAGGCAGGCCAGACTCACACCTGCCCTGCGAGGACCTCCTGGGCACACAGTCACTGCGGCTGTAGGGAGCCCGGCGAATCCACATTTCCCCCGTGCTCCACTCCCAGTTCCTGCTGCCGGGCTGTGTCCCGACCCTCAGACCTCAGTTGGCCCTGTGGGGCCCACACAGCCCCCTTTCCTCCCTAGCCCCTCCGGGAACAGCTGGGCCAACCTGGGGCTGGGCTGGGGCGGAGCCCCTCAAACCACAGCCTTGACCTCCAGGAGCACCGAGGTTCAGGCATGATCTGAAAAGCGGGGAGAACCGGAGCAGGCCCAGGTGATGTTTTTAGGGCAGACACACCCACAGCTTTCCCGTTCCCGGGCTGGGCGTCCGTCTGCGTGATATTTCAGCTGTTTTCCTTTTTTTTTTTGAGTCATAGAGTCTCGCCCTGTCGCCCAGGCTGGGGTGCAGTGGCCGTATCTCAGCTCACTGCAAGCTCCGCCTCCCGGGTTCACGCCATTCTCCTGCCTCAGCCTCCCGAGTAGCTGGGACTACAGGCACCCGCCACCTCGCCCGGCTAGTTTTTTGTATTTTTTCTTTAGTAGAGATGGGGTTTCACCGGGTTAGCCAGGATGGTCTCGATCTCCGGACCTCGTGATCCACCCGTCTCGGCCTCCCAAAGTGCTGGGATGACAGGCTTGAGCCACCGCGCCCGGCCGGTTTTCCTTTTTTTGAGACGGAGTCTGGAGTTTCGCTCTTGCTGCCCAGACTGGAGTGCAATAGTGCGATCTCGGCTCACCGCACCCTCCACCTCCTGGGCGGCCTATTTCAAGGTGCCCGCTGGACAGGTGGGTGTGTGCTTTTCTGCAGTGGTCACGCGTGATCGCAACACCCAAGTCACAAGCTGCTGCACCCTTACTGTTGCCTGGCATCACAAAAGAATGTGTAGGTTGCTTTGTGCTTTAAGAAAACAGCTGAAATAGGCTGGGTGCAGTGGCTCACACCTGTCATCCCAGCACTGTAGGAGGCCGAGGAAGATAGATCACTTGAGGTCAGGAATTTGAGACCAGCCTGGCCAACATGGTGAAACCCTGTCTCTACAGAAAATAACAAAAATCAGCCGGGCGTGGTGGCGGGTGCCTGTCATCCCAGCTACTGGGTGGGAGGCTGAGGCAGGAGAATCGCTTTAACCTGGGAAGCGGAGATTGCGGTGAGCCACGATTGTGCCATTGTACTCCAGCCTGGGCAACGAGAGCGAAACTCCATCTCAAAAAAAAGAAAAGAAAAAGAAGAAAAAAGAAAACAGCTGAAATCGGCTGGGTGCAGTGGCTCACGCTTGTAATCCCAGCACTTTGGGAGGCCGAGGCGGGTGGATCCCCTGAGGTCAGAAATTTGAGACCAGCCTGGGCAACATGGTGAAACCCTGTCTCTACAGAAAATACAAAAATCAGCTGGGCGTGGTGGCGGGTGCCTGTCATCCCAGCTACTGGGGGGAGGCTGACGCAGGAGAATCGCTTGAAACCAGTAGGCAGAGGTTGCGGTGAGCGGAGATCGTGCCACTGCACTCCAGCCTGGGCGACAGAGCAAGACTCCGTCTTAAACAAATAAAAAAAAGAAAACAAAACTGATTTCTGTATATTTTATGTAACATAAATTATGTGTTCTATAAATTCTGTAAATGATGCGTTCTATCCATATACAGGTATGTGTGTAGAGGTGTGTGTATTCAGGTGTGTATACGTACATACACACCGACCTGCACACACACACACACACACAGATACGGTCATACGTGTCACTGAACGACACGGACCTGTTTTGAGAAATGCGTCCTTCGGCAATTCTCTTTGTGTGCACATCACGGGGTGTGCTCACACATACCGCCGTGGCACACACAGCCTGCTACTCACCTGGGCTGTGTGGCAGGACCCCGGGCTCCCGGCCTGCTACTCACCTGGGCTGCATGGCAGGACCCCAAGCTCCCGGCCTGCTACTCACCTGGGCTGCATGGCAGGACCCCAAGCTCCCGGCCTGCTACTCACCTGAGTGTGCCGAGTGCCGTAGGCTGCTATAACACAACGGTGTTTGTATGTCTACAAATAAAGACACAGGAAAACTACAGTATTACCATCTCCTGGGACTTCTGATGTCTACGAAGGCCGTTGTTGACTGAGGGAACGTTACCAGGCACGCGTGACTGTGTGTGATTCTGGACAGACTCTGTTTTTTTTTTTTTTTCTTTTTTGAGACAGAATCTCGCTCTGTCGCCCAGGCTGGAGTGCAATGGCGCGACCTCGGCTCACTGCAACCTCCGCCTCCCGGGTTCAAGCCATTCTCCTGCCTCAGCCTCCCCACAGTAGCTGGATGACAGGCGCCCACCACCACGCCCGCCTAATGTTTGTATTTTTAGTACAGACCGTGTTTCACCATGTTGGCCAGGCTGGTCTGGAACTCCTGACCTCAGGTGATCCGCCCGCCTCGGCCTCCCAAAGTGCTGGCATTGCAGGCGTGAGCCACCGCGCCCGGCCTAACCGCACTTTTTTTTTTTTTTACGATCACACGTGGTGTCTCCATGGCAGGCCTAGATGGACCAGGAAGAAAATTCGACTTTGATGATGAAAGGGGGAGTCCAGAGCAGTGGTGCGTGGCTGTGGCCCTCACCGCTTGGCAAGCAGGAAGGATGAGGCTTCCAGTCCCCTCCAATCACACTGGCCTCAGCGTGGGGCCAGACGGGACAGCCGCCAGGCGATGCCACAGAGCCCAGCCCTGGAAAGCGGCCAGCCCTCCGTCCCTCCTACTCCCTCCTCCCTCCCTTCCCATGTCAGCCTGGCCCAGAGCTGTCCCTCCTTCCTCCCTCCCCAAGTCAGCCTGGCCCAGAGCTGTCCCTCCTCCCTCCCTTCCCACGTCAGCCTGGCCCAGAGCTGTCCCTCCTTCCTCCCTTCCCACGTCAGCCTGGCCCAGAGCTGGGGCGACAGATAGCATCCCGGTCACCTTGGGCTGCCTGCAAGGTTTCCCCACGTACCTGCAGGACGCCGTCTGTCTTAAGGCACACGAAGGCCTCTGCAGGGTTCACAGACGGCTTCCACAGCTGCTCTCTGCTCCATCTCAGGTGACCACTGGCCATCTCGAAAGCAACCTGCTTTGATGGCTTTCAAGCCTGAAGCTCCCTCCTCTCCAGCCCCTGCCACTGGGGACGGGGAATCGGGACAGGATGGAAACAGAGGCAGGCCCAGCCCGCCAGTTGTAGGGGCCAGGGACAGATTCCCACCTCTTGGGTGCCCAGGGAAGGCCCCACCCCGGATTGAAACGTTCGTGGGTCCGAGAAGGTTCTGGGACTCTGCCCAGGAAAAGGCTGGCATGGGGGGCCCCTCGGTGGAGAGAACCACAGGCGTCTGACCTAGGGGGAGCCCAGGCCCTGCGTGGTCTTGGTTGTTGGGAGTGGGCTGGGGGGCCACGTGATTGCAGCAGGACCTCCGGCGTGGCCTCCGTGTTCTGGTCCCCACGCCCATGTGTGCCCTTAAACTAAGGGTCCATGGAGGGCGTCCCCCAGGTGGAAGGAACCTGCAGGACACCCTCAGCAGAAGCCAGACACAGGGTCCCTGGGACCTGTTCCCTCTCACTCTCCCTTCTGTGTCTGCTGGAACTTTTTTTTTTTTTTTTTTGAGGAGTCTTGCTCTGTCGCCCAGGCTGGAGTGCGGGTGGTGCGATCTCGGCTCAGTGCAAACTCCGCCTCCCAGGTTCAAGCGATTCTCCTGCCTCAGCCTCCCCAGTAGCTGGAATTACAGGCGCCCGCCACCACGCCCAGCTAATTTTTTTGTATTTTCAGTAGAGACGGGGTTTCACCATGTTGGCCAGGCTGGTCTCAAACTCCTGACCTCAGGCCTCTCAAAGTGCTGGGATGACAGGCGTGAACCACCGCGCCCAACCCGTCTTTTTATTCATTGGAGTAACTGTGCAAAAGCAGCACCTCTGGACTCTGAGAGTCTCTGTGTGGCATGCATAGAACATCGCAAAGACTGCGATGATTTAAAAACCAGTGGCCGGGCGCGGTGGCTCAAGCCTGTAATCCCAGCACTTTGGGAGGCCGAGACGGGCGGATCACAAGGTCAGGAGCTCGAGACCATCCTGGCTAACCCGGTGAAACCCCGTCTCTACTAAAAAAATACAAAAAACTAGCCGGGCGAGGTGGCGGGTGCCTGTCGTCCCAGCTACTCGGGAGGCTGAGGCAGGAGAATGGCATGAACCCGGGAGCTTGCAGTGAGCTGAGATCCGGCCACTGCACTCCAGCCTGGGCGACAGAGCGAGACTCCGTCTCAACAACAACAAAAAAACCAGTGGGGTGACAAGGCTGGAAGTCTGTGCAGGGCAGCCTGGCCGGCCGGGTTCACCCACTCCCTCCTTCTCCACTCAGCGAGCGCTGCACTGAGGGCCTGGTGCATACCAGGACTGTCTGTCTGGCTCTAAAACACCCTCTGGATTTATCTGGGGGCTGGGGTGGTGGAAGGAGGAGGACAACAGACCCTCAGGATGATGTTGAGTACACAGCTCCTCCCCACCTGCCGAGCTCAATGCCTTGTTCCAGAAGGCTTTGCAGAGAGCCCTTTTCCAGGGTAAAGGTCTTACGGGGCTCTTCGTGGGGGAGAGGTCTTGGGGGGCCCTTGTGAAGGGGGAGGTCTTGGGGAGCCTTTGAGACGGAGATCTTGGGGAGTTGTCTTCCAGGGGCAGGTCTTGGGGGGCCTCTTTGGGGGGAAAGGCTTTGGGGGACCCTCTTCATGGGGGAAGTCTGGGGGGCTTCCTTCAGAGGGCAGGTCTTGTGGGGACCCCTTTGGGGGAGGCCTTTTGAGGAGCCCTTTTCAGGGCGGTGGCCCTGGGAGTCCCTTTTCAGGGAGGAGGTCTTGGGGAGCCCTCTTCAGAGGGAAGGTCTTTTGGGGGTCCTCTTCTGGGCAAAGGGGTCTGTCAGGCCCCCTCATCCTGCAGCCTCATCAGCTCTCCCTGGCCCACACTTCTTACGGGCAGAGCCTCGGTAATGATTAATTACAGAACAGCTGCTGTGGCCCCACCCAACACAGAGCCTGGCACCCCACCCCACCCCGCAAAAAGCCCACCTCAGCCCTGCTCTGATTCCTTCCCAGCCATCGGATGAAGCCTAACGTCTTTCCTGCTTCCGGGTGGGACGTGGTGGCTCACACCTGTCATCCCGGCACTTTGGGAGGCCGAGGCGGGCCGATCGCTTGAGGTCAGGAGTTCGAGACCAGCCTGCTGCTTGGGCCCGGCACCCAGGATGTGCTTGGCAAATGCTTCTGGAATGGATGGATGACACCCCGTCTCTATTAAAAATACAAAAATGAGGCGTGGTGGCACGCACCTGCAATCCCAGCTACTCGGGAGGCTGAGGCAGAAGAAACGCTTGAACCTGGGAGGTGGGGCTTGCAGTGAGCCAAGATCGCGCCACTGCACTCCAGCCTGGGCAACAGAGCAAGACTCCGTCTCCATATACACACACACACACACACACACACACAAGCCACCTCTACTTCTATATGAACCCACCACTTCTCTGAACCCCAGGGGGCTTTGTGGACGCAGATTCCATGAGAGCACCCGCTGGTCAGGCAGCAGTGATCTCTGAAGCCACGCGGGTAATTTTATCAGACGCTGGCAGATAAGGAGTCCTCGTGGCCGAGTGCCTGGCAGGCAGATCGGGACTCATTCCTCTCTACTCAGTCCTTGGAGGGGGAGGGCGGTGAGAGACACAAGCTCTACTCCCACTACCCAGCAGCTGTTCTCTCCCTCACTTCCAATTCCCGGCTGTGAGGCTCACCTCACCCTCCTTTCCCAGGGAGGCCATGTCCCCGGGTTCCGGGGCAGGTGGCCCCAAAGGCTTCCCAGGTCATGCCCTACTCAGGCATGGCGACTGCGTTGTTCCCTCCCAGATACGAGGGGCAAAGAAGTTAGCGTCCAGGGCTAAGTCCCACGTGCAGGACTCTGTACGGAAAAACAGCCCCAGTTAGCAATTCATCCATCCATCCATCCTTCCATCCATCCATCATCTATTCATCCATCCATTCATCCATCCATCCATTATCCATTCATTCCCGAATTTGCCGAGTGAGCACATCCATCTATCCATGCATCTATCCACCCACCCATTCATTATCCATCCATCCATCCTTCCATCCATCCATCCATCATCCATCCATCCATCCATCATCCATCCATTCCAGCATTTGCCAATCAAGCAATCCATCCATCCATCCATCCTTCCATCCATCCATCATCTATCCATCCATCCATTCATCCATCCATCCATTATCCATTCATTCCAGAATTTGCTGAGTGAGCACATCCATCTATCCATGCATCTATCCACCCACCCATTCATTATCCATCCATCCATCCTTCCATCCATCCATCCATCATCCATCCATCCATCCATCATCCATCCATTCCAGCATTTGCCAATCAAGCAATCCATCCATCCATCCATCCTTCCATCCATCCATCATCTATCCATCCATCCATTCATCCATCCATCCATTATCCATTCATTCCCGAATTTGCCGAGTGAGCACATCCATCTATCCATGCATCTATCCACCCACCCATTCATTATCCACCCACCCATCCACCCACCCACCCACCCATTCATTATCCAACCATCCATCCATCCATCCATCATCCATCCATTCCAGCATTTGCCAATCGAGCAATCAATCCATCCATTCATTCATCCACCCCCCCACCCCCCCCACCCATTCATTATCCAACCACCCACCCATCCATTCCAGAATCATTTGCCAAGCAAGCACATCCATCTATCCATCCACCCACCCACCCATTATCCATCCATCATCCATCCATTCCAGAAGCATTTGCCGATCAAGCAATCCATCCATCCACCCATCCATTCATTATCCATCCATCCATCCATCATGTATCCACCCATCCATTCCAGAAGCATTTGCTCATCAAGCAATCCATCCATCCATCCATCCATCCATCCATCCATCCATCCATCCATCCATCCATTCCAGAAGCATTTGCTGATCAAGCAATCCATCCATCCACCCACCCACCCATTATCCATCCATCCATCCATCCATCCCAGAAGCATTTGCCAAGCACATCCATCTATCCATCCATCCACCCACCCACCCACCCATGATCCATCCATCCATCATCCATCCATCCATTCATTCCAGAAGCATTTGCCAGCAATCCATCCACCCACCCACCTATTCATTATCCATCTATCCATTCATCCACCCACCCACCCATTATCCATCCGTCCATCATCTATCCACTCATTCATTCCAGAAGCATTTGCCAATCAAGCAATCCATCCATCCACCCACCCACCCATTCATTATCCATCTATCTATCCATCATCCATCCACTCATTCCAGAATCAGTTGCCAAGCAAGCATATCCATCTACCCATCCATCCACCCACCCATTCATTATCCATCCATTCATTATCCATCCATTCATTCCAGAATCATTTGCCAAGCAAGCATATCCATCTACCCATCCATCCACCCACCCATTCATTATCCATCCATTCATTATCCATCCATTCATTCCAGAATCATTTGCCAAGCAAGCATATCCATCTACCCATCCATCCACCCACCCATTCATTATCCATCCATTCATTATCCATCCATTCATTCCAGAATCATTTGCCAAGCAAGCACATCGATCGATCTATCCATCCATCCACCCACCCACCCACCCATTCATTATCCATCCATCCATCCATTATCCATCCATTCATCCATCCATCCATTCCAGAAGCATTTGCCGATCAAGCAATCCATCCATCCACCCATCCATTCATTCCAGAATCATTTGCCAAGCAAGCATATCCATCTATCCATCCATCCACCCACCCATTCATTATCCATCCATTCATCCATCCATTATCCATCCATCCATTCCAGAAGCATTTGCCGATCAAGCAATCCATCCATTCACCCATCCATTCATTCCAGAATCATTTGCCAAGCAAGCATATCCATCTATCCATCCATCCACCCACCCATTCATTATCCATCCATTCATTCCAGAATCATTTGCCAAGCAAGCACATCGATCTATCCATCCATCCACCCACCCATTCATTATCCATCCATTAATTATCTATCCATTCATTCCAGAATCATTTGCCAAGCAAGCACATCGATCTATCCATCCATCCACCCACCCACCCACCCATTCATTATCCATCCATCCATCCATCCATCATCCATCCATTCATCCATCCATCCATTCCAGAAGCATTTGCCGATCAAGCAATCCATCCATCCACCCATCCATTCATTCCAGAATCATTTGCCAAGCAAGCACATCCATCTATCCATCCACCCACCCACCCATTCGTTATCCATCCATCCATCCATCATCCATCTATCCATCCATCATCTATCCATCCAGCCATCTATTATCCATCCGTCCATTATCCCTCATTCCAGAAGCATTTGCCAAGTGAGCACATCCATCTATCCACGTATCTATCCACCCACCCGTTCATTATCCATCCATCCATCCATTATCCATCCATTCCAGCATTTGCCGATCGAGCAATTCATCTGTCCACTCACCCACCCATTCATTATCCATCCATCCATCCATCCATTCCAGAATCATCTGCCAAGCAAGCACATCCATCTATCCATCCAGCCACCCATTCATTATCTATCCATCCATCATCAATCCATCCATCATCTATCCATCCATCCATCCATCCACCCATCTATTATCCATCCGTCCATTATCCCTCATTCCAGAAGCATTTGCCGAGTGAGCACATCCATCTATCCACGTATCTATCCACCCACCCGTTCATTATCCATCCATCCAGTCATCCATGCATCTATCTATCCATCCATCCATCATCCATCCATTCCAGCATTTGCCGATCGAGCAATCCATCCGTCCACCCACCCACCTATTCATTATCCATCCACCCATCCATTCATTCCAGAATCATCTGCCAAGCAAGCACATCCATCTGTCCATCAATCCACTCACCCACCCACCCATTATCCATCCATTATCTATCCGTCCATCATTGATCCATCCATATCCATCACCCATCCATTCATCCATTATCCATCCATCCATCTTCTGTTCGTTATCCATCCATTCATTATTCATCCATCCATTCATTATCCATCCATCACCCATCCATCATCCATTCATTATCCATCCATCCATCCATCATCCATCCATCCATCCATTATCCATCCATCAATCCATCCACCCATTATCCATCCATCCATTATCCATCCATCCATTATCCACCCATCCACCCATCATCCATCCACCCATCATCCATCTATCATCCATCCATCCATTATCCATCACCTGTTCATTATCCATCCATCCATTATCCATCATGTATCTATCCATCCATCACCCATCTATCCATTCATTATCCATCCATCCATCCATCCATCCATTATCCACCTATCCATCCATTCCAGAAGCACTTGCCAAGCACATCCTGTGTGCCAGGCCCAAGCAGGCAGGCATCCTCCTGGCTCGGAGAGGAGCCTGAGCAGAGCCCACAGACAGCACCACCCTGCTGGCAGGTCACCAAGCCACCAAGCCAGTGCAGGCTGAGGGCTGAGCACACAGAGCGCCATCTCAGTGTCTGGACATGGTTAGCCGTCCCCACCCGCATGGAAGGAACCTTCTTCTCTCCCCTAAGACAGGCTTTGCAGACTTGGACAGGGAACACCGTGTTCCAGGGCCCAGGCACTGAAAACCAGCACCAGGGCCCCGTCCTGCGCGACCTCGCTGAGGCTGGGAAACCAACACAGGCCTGTTGGGCGCAGCGCCCCAGCAAATTCCCCACCCCTGCCCAGCACCCACAGTGCTCCCGGCCTCCTGCAGGGAGCCTGGCTTGGTCCTGGGTCCTCAGAGGACACTGTCCACTGCCGGGGCCCTAGCAGAACCTCAGGAATGTGCTTGGTCTCCATGCCCTCCCCACAGCAAGGGCCCAAGGTTAGACCTACCCATGCTTCAGTGACTTCTGAGCCACCCGTCCCGCCGCCCAGCTGCCGCTCCAGCCTCCAGAGCCGGCCCCAACCTCCAGCCCCAGCCTCAGCCGCTCTCCCTAGAGGTCAGAAAAAGCCTCAGGCAGGGCTCACAGCTGCACCCAGGAGTCACCCAGGGTGAGTCCGCTCTCCAGGGCAAGCGGGTCCCTGCTGTCCACCCACAGCCAGGGACTGTACCTCCTCAATACACAAGGGAGATAAAGGAAAAACAAGAGCGAGAAAGCACAGGGAGAGAAAAGGAAGGAAGGGAGAAGGAAACGGAAAGAAGAGGAAGGAAAAGAAGGGAGGAAAGGAAGGAAGGAGAGAGAGCAGGAGGAGAGGAAAAAAGAGGGAAAGAAAGGGAGCGATGGGGAAAGGCAGGAAATGAAGCGAGAGAGGGAAAGAAAAAAAAAGGAAGGAAAGACGGAAGGGACGGACGGGAGAAAGGGAGGAAAAGGGCAAAGGAGGAGGCGGGGAGACAGGAAAGAAGGAAACGGGGAGGGAGGAGAGAAGAAAAAGGAAAAAGAGGGAGGGAGGAGAGAAGAAAGAGGCAGGGAGGGAGGAAAGAAAAACAGGCAGGAGATAAGAAAAAAGAAAGGGAGGCTGGGCGCGGTGGCTCACGACTGTAATCCAGCACTTCGGGAGGCCGAGGTGGGCGGATCACCTGAGGTCAGGAGTTCGAGACCAGCCTGGCCAACATGGTGAAACCCTGTCTCTCCTAAAAATAAAAATAAAATAGCCGGGCGTGCTGGCACCAGCCTGTAATCCCAGCTAGTTAGGAGGCGGAGGCAGAAGAATCTCTTGAACCTGGGAGGCGGAGGTTGCAGTGAGCTGAGATCACGCCACTGCACTCCAGCCTGGGTGACAGAGCGAGGCTCCATCTCAAAAAAAAAAAAAGGAGAACAGGGAGAAAGGGAGAAACAGACGGGAAGAAAAGAGCGAGACAGGAAAGAATAAAAGAAAGGAAAAAGAAAAAGAGAGAGAGAAAGGGAGAGAGGGAGAAAGGGAGAGAGGAAAGAAAAGAACGGAAAAGACACGACCAGGCACAGTGGCTCACCAGGCACAGTGGCTCACAGCTGTCATCCTAGCACTTTAGGAAGCCGATGTGGGCGGATCCCCTGAGGTCGGGAGTTCGGGACCAGCCTGGCCAACATGGTGAAACCCCGTCTCTACTAAAAAATATAAAATTAGCCAGGCGTGGTGGTGGGTGCCTATAATTCCAGCTACTCGGGAGGCTGAGGCAGGAGAATCCCTTGAACCCAGGAGGGGGAGGTTGCAGTCCAGCCTGGACAACAAGAGCGAAACTGTGTCTCAAAAATAAATACATAAAACAAACCGGAAAAGAGAGGGGGGAGAAAGGGAAGAGAGGGAGGGAGACAGGAAAGAAAGAGGAAAACGGAGGGAAGGAGGGAAAGGGAGAAAAAGGAGGAAGGGAAGGAAAGAGAAAAAGAAAGGAAGGAAAAAGGAAGAAGGGAAGGAAAGAGAAAAAGGAAGAAGGAAAGGAAAGAGAAAAAGGAGGAAGGAAGGAAAGAGAAAAAGGAGGAAGGGAAGGAAAGAGAAAAAGGAAGAAGGGAAGGAAAGAGAAAAAGGAGGGAGGCGGGAAAGCAGCAAAACTCAAAGGCAAGCGGGGAAGGAGGGAGACGGGGGCCAAGGGCGGGCGGGAGAGAGCCGGGAAGGGAGAGGAGGCGGAGGAAGCAGAAAAAGCGGGAGGGAGGGAGGGAGGAAGGGCGGACAGGGAGGCCGGGAAGGGCGACCCCGGCCGCAGCCCCCCCAACCCGACGGACACTGGCAGATCGGGGAGCCCAGGGCGGGTGGGCGCGGCCCAGGGACCCCCAGCCCCAGCGCAGAGGGCACCGCGGGGTCAGAGGTCGGAGGCCCAGGGACCCCCCCCCTCACCCAGCCCGAGCGCGGAGGGCACCGCGGGGTCAGAGGTCGGAGGCCCAGGGACCCCCCCCCCTCACCCAGCCCGAGCGCGGAGGGCACCGCGGGGTCAGAGGTCGGAGGCCCAGGGACCCCCCTCACCCAGCCCGAGCGCAGAGGGCACCGCGGGGTCAGAGGTCGGAGGCCCAGGGATTCCCCCCCTCACCCAGCCCGAGCGCAGAGGGCACCGCGGGGTCAGAGGTCGGAGGCCCAGGGACCCCCCCCCCCCCACACCCAGCCCGAGCGCGGAGGGCACCGCGGGGTCAGAGGTCGGAGGCTCAGGGACCCCCCACCCCCACCCCCACACCCAGCCCGAGAGCGGAGAGCGGTGCGGGGTCAGAGGTCGGAGGCCCAGGGATACCCCCCCACACCCACCCCGAGCGCGGAGGGCACCGCGGGGTCAGAGGTCGGAGGCCCAGGGACCCCCCCCACACCCACCCCGAGCGCGGAGGGCACCGCGGGGTCAGAGGTCGGAGGCCCAGGGACCCCCCCCACACCCAGCCCGAGCGCGGAGGGCACCGCGGGGTCAGAGGTCGGAGGCCCAGGGACCCCCCCCCCACACCGAGCCCGAGCGCAGAGAGCACCGCGGGGTCAGAGTTCGGAGGCCCAGGGACCCCCCCCACACCCAGCCCGAGCTCGGAGGGCACCGCGGGGTCAGAGTTCGGAGGCCCAGGGACCCCCCCCACACCCAGCCCGAGAGCGGAGAGCGGTGCGGGGTCAGAGGTCGGAGGCCCAGGGACCCCCCCCACACCCAGCCCGAGCGCAGAGGACACCGCGGGGTCAGAGGTCAGAGGCCCAGGGACCCCCCCCACACCCAGCCCGAGCGCAGAGGGCACCGCGGGGTCAGAGGTCAGAGACCCAGGGACCTCCCCCCACCCAGGACGGGCGCGGAGGGCGGCGCGGGGTCCCCCGGGTACACTCCGGCAGGAAACGGGGTCTCCCGAAGTGGGACCCGGGAAACTGTGACGGGGTTGGAGCCGCCTGGAGGTCAAGGGTCGGGGGTCGGGGCACCACGTGTTGCGCATCCCGGCCGGGTAGCCGCGGCCTCCGGGAGAAAGCGGGCGGCGCTCTCGGAGCGACCCGAGTACCATGGTGGGCTCCTGACTCCGCAGCCGCCCGCCAGCCCGCTCGGGTACCGGCAGCGGCGTGACCTTCACAAGGTCAAGGCTGCCGCGGAACACCCCCGCGCTGCCCCTACGGCGCATGGGCGGAGCCTGACTCCCGGCATACCTCGGGGTGCGGGGCGGGGCGTCTCCGGGGAGCGCAGCCAATGGGCGCGGTGCGCTGGAGAGCGGGGCGGGGCGCGGCGGGGTTCCCGGCAGCCCCCGGGGGCGCGGCACGCAGGCGGGGGTGGGTCGTGGCCGGGCGGCGCAGCCAATGGGCGCGGCGCGAGGGGGCGTGGGGGCGGAGAGTGGGCGTGGCGTCGGCGCCTCAGCGGCTGCGCGGTGGCCGCTCCGTCCTTTCGGTCCCGGCGGCGGCAGGGCTGAGCCAGCGACGCCCTCCATTCACTCTCCGCGCCCGCTCTCCGGCTGTCCGCCCGTTCCGCTGCCCGCCCCGCCACCATGACGGAACAGGCCATCTCCTTCGCCAAGGACTTTTTGGCCGGAGGCATCGCCGCCGCCATCTCCAAGACGGCCGTGGCTCCGATCGAGCGGGTCAAGCTACTGCTGCAGGTGGGGACGCGGGCGCGGCCGCTCCGGGGATGGGGGGACGGGAACCGAGTGGCCGGGCCGGGAGGGGACGCGGGCAGCGGAACCCTGCAGGCGGGCGCCGGAAGTGGAAGGCCGCGATGGCTTTGTCCAAGCGCCGCCGGCTTCCGGGGCAAGCGTCACGTGACCGCTGCGGCAGGGCGTGGCGACGTCCACGCGTGCGCACTGGGCCCGACCGGCGGCGGGGATGCGGCACGGGCCTGAGGGCGCATGCGCGATGGACCAGGCCCAGGGATGCACTTTGCAGCGGGCGGGCGGGCCTTGACCTTGAACTCAATCCTGCGGGTCCTCCGGGCTGGGACCAACCTTTCCGGCCGTCGCCTGGCCGGTGTCTGCTCTTGCCCCGTCCACCGTGAAGGGCAATTCTAAGGCCCACGGGGCAGCGAGCCTGCCCGCAGGTGTCCTGGAATAACCAGGATACGGTTACTGGTGGTTCTCACCCCCCTCTTCATAGCTCATTTGTGTAATTCTGATCCAGAGCGATGCATTTTTTTTGTCTTTGGGGAGAGGGTTATCGAAAGCAGATGATGCCTAGGAACACTGCTGCCAGCACGTCGTTGTTCACGTTGTACTCCCAGTGACCAGCTCGGTGATGGGAATGCATGGGTTTGGCCGCAAGGACAGGTCACGCCCGCGATCCCAGCGCTTCTGAGAGGCCTGAGGAGGATCGCTTGATGCCAGGAGTTTGAGAGCAGTGGGGGGCAACAGAGCAAGACCCCACCTCAAAAAGAAATTATTTTAACTGAAGGAAGAAGGGCGTCCAAGTGCGTTGAGAGGCCTGGGGAGGATCGCTTTTGAGCTCAGCAGTTTGAGACCAGCCTTCTAAGATAATTATTTTAAACTTAGCAGGGTGGCGTATTCCAGGAGTTTGAGACCAGCCAGGGCAACGTAGCAAGACCCCCACATCTTTAAAAAAATTTTTCTTTTTTTTTTTGAGATGGGGTCTTGCTCTGTCCCCCAGGCTGGAGTGCTGTGGCGCCATCTCAGCTCACTGCAAGCTCCGCCTTCCAGGTTCACATCACTCTGTTGCCTCGGCCTCCCGAGTAGCTGAGACTACAGACGTCTGCCACCACGCCTGGCTAATTGTTTGTATTTCTAGTAGAGACGGGGATTTTACCGTTTTAGCGGTCTCAATCTCCTGACCTCGTGATCCACCCACCTCAGCCTCCCAAAATGCTGGATTATAGGCGTGAGCCACGGTGCCCGGCTTAATATTTTTTTTAGAACTTAGCAGGGCGGGGTGTCCCAGCGGCTCGAGAGGCCCAGGGAGGATCACCTGAGCTCAGGAGTTTGAGAGCAGCTTGGTCACCGTAGTAAGACTCCATCTCTCAAAGTAATTTTTAAAGTTAGTGGGGCTTGATGCTTGTGCACCTGTAGACCCGGATACTCGGGAGACTGAGGCGGGAGAATGGCCTAATCCACGAGTTGGAGGCTGCAGTGAGGTGAGATCGCACCACTACACTCCAACCTGGGTAACAGCATGAGACCCTATCTTTTTTTAAAAAAAGAAAGATGAGGACAACTTACCAGTAATGCCCACAAGCTAGTTTCCTAAACAGGATGATGCACTCTGGCCGGGTACAGTGGCCCATGCCACCTTCGGGAGGCCAAGGCGGGCGGATCACCTGCGGTCAGGAGTTCGAGAGCAATCCGGCCAACACGGTGAAACCCCGTCTCTACTAAAAATAAACAAAATGAGGCCGGGCGCGGTGGCTCAAGCTTGTAATCCCAGCACTTTGGGAGGCCGAGATGGGCGGATCACGAGGTCAGGAGATCGAGACCATCCTGGCTAACACGGTGAAACCCCGTCTCTACTAAAAAATACAAAAAAAAACTAGCCAGGCGTGGTGGCGGGCGCCTGTAGTCCCAGCTACTCGGGAGGCTGAGGCAGGAGAATGGCGTAAACCCGGGAGGCGGAGCTTGCAGTGACCTGAGATCCGGCCACTGCACCCTAGCCTGGGCGACAGAGCGAGACTCCGTCTCAAAAAAAAAAAAAATAAACAAAATGAGGCAGGCATGGTGGTGGGCACCTGTAATCCCAGCAACTTGGGAGGCTGAGGCAGGAGAATCGCTTGAACGCAGGAGGCAGAGGTTGCAGTGAGCCGAGATCACCCCATTGCACTCCAGCTTGGGCAACAAGAAAGAATGATTTGTGTCAAAAAAAAACAAAAAAAATCACTCTGTAGCTGGGATGTTTCGGGTGGTTGGCCCCGGGTCTGGTCTGGACACCCTCTGCGTCCCCCAGGTCCAGCACGCCAGCAAGCAGATCGCCGCCGACAAGCAGTACAAGGGCATCGTGGACTGCATCGTCCGTATCCCCAAGGAGCAGGGCGTGCTGTCATTCTGGAGAGGCAACCTGGCCAACGTCATCCGCTACTTCCCCACTCAAGCCCTCAACTTCGCCTTCAAGGATAAGTACAAGCAGATCTTCCTGGGGGGCGTGGACAAGCACACGCAGTTCTGGAGGTACTTTGCGGGCAACCTGGCCTCCGGCGGTGCGGCCGGCGCCACCTCCCTCTGCTTCGTGTACCCCCTGGATTTCGCCAGAACCCGGCTGGCCGCGGACGTGGGAAAGTCAGGCACAGAGCGCGAGTTCCGGGGCCTGGGAGACTGCCTGGTGAAGATCACCAAGTCTGACGGCATCCGGGGCCTGTACCAGGGCTTCAGCGTCTCCGTGCAGGGCATCATCATCTACCGGGCCGCCTACTTCGGCGTGTACGATACGGCCAAGGGTACGTGTGGCGGCCGTCGCAAAGTCCCGGAGACGGGATCGATGCGCAGACATTCCCTCGGGGTCCCTTGGGCTGAAGGTCTGAGATCCAGGTGTGGGCAGGGCTGGTCCCTCCTGAGGCCTCTCTCCTGGGCTTGGAGACGCCGTCTTCTCCCTGTGTCCTCACAGGGTCATCCCTCTGTGTGTGTCTGTGTCCTCATCTCCTCCTCTTATGGGATGTCTTAGTCCATCTCGGGCTGCTATCACAGAATACCATAGACTGGGTGGCTTATGAACAACAGACATTGATTCTCCCACAGTCCTGGAGGCTGGACGTCTGAGATCCAGGTGTGGGCAGGGCTGGTTCCTCCTGAGGCCTCTCTCCTGGGCTTGGAGACGCCGTCTTCTCCCTGTGTCCTCACAGGCTCAACCCTCTGTGTGTGTCTGTGTCCTCATCTTCTTTTCTTATGAGGTGTCTTAGTCCATCTCAGGCTGCTATCACAGAATACCAGAGACTGGGTGGATTGTAAACAACAGACATTGATTCTCCCACCGTCCTGGAGGCTGGAAGTCTGAGATCCGGGTGTGGGCAGGGCTGGTCCCTTCTGAGGCCTCTCTCCTGGGCTTGGAGACGCCGTCTTCTCCCTGTGTCCTCACAGGATCGTCCCTCTGTGTGTGTCTGTGTCCTCATCTCCTCTTACAAGGACACTAGGCTCATAGGATGGGGCCCACCCTGCTGACCCCCTTTACTGTTACTCACCTCTTCAGAGACCTCACATGCAAGTACAGTTGCATTCTGAGGCCCTGGTGCCGGGGGTGGTACGTCAGCATGTGGATTTTGAGGACACAATGTAACTCCCGTCGTAACTGTGACCCTTTAGAAGGTCAGGGCCCTCGCTTTTCCCCCAACAGGCCTAACCCCGGCCTCTGGAACTGTCTTGCTGGGCTCCGGTAGGTGGCCGGCGGCCTCTTCCCCTCCTGGCCCTGCCCCGACCTTTGGTGTTGTAAACATCAGCTTGCACCGAGCAGCCACGTGGAGGGGGCACGGGTGGTCTTGGAAGAGCTCATCACCACCTCGGGTGGCCGTGAGCACACAGCGGAGGCTGAGCCTGGTCTCCGGTGGCCGTGCAGGCGCTGGAAGGTGACGTGCCGTTCCCCCGCAGGCATGCTCCCCGACCCCAAGAACACGCACATCGTGGTGAGCTGGATGATCGCGCAGACCGTGACGGCCGTGGCCGGCGTGGTCTCCTACCCCTTCGACACGGTCCGGCGGCGGATGATGATGCAGTCTGGGCGCAAAGGAGGTACCCGCGCGGGCTCGGGAGGCGGGAGACCCTTGCTAGTGGGAAGGGGAACCAGGAGCTCCTTGGCCTGGGCCGGTGGGAGGCCAGGAACCATCAGAGGAGGCACTGTCCCGGGCGTGGGAGGCAGCAGTGTGTCAGAAAGTAACCGGCTGTGCGGAACGATTTTCCTGAATGATGGGCTTCTGATCTTGGGGGTTTCATGGTCCAGGCAGCAATTGCTGCATCCCCACCTCCTAGAACCTCCGCCCACATCCACACCCTCGATCCTGCCCTCTCTGCGTGGACGCCAGGGGAGGAGATGGGGGACGCCCAGGGCAGGGCCTGAAGCCCTGTGTCCAGCCCTCCTCGAGACAGTGGCTTACGAGGACGGCTTGAGCTCAGGGCACGGGGTCACCAGAGCCTCGGGTTCCCTCCTATAATCAGAACTGTGGCTCAGGCGTCCGGGGTGTTACTTCTGTAAAACGTCTTCAGGGGTGCAGGTGGCGTCCGTGTCTCGAGGAGCTCGGCGGCGAGGCCCTCACTGTCTGACCGTCTCCCTGTCGTTGCAGCTGACATCATGTACACGGGCACCGTCGACTGCTGGAGGAAGATCTTCAGAGACGAGGGGGGCAAGGCCTTCTTCAAGGGTGCCTGGTCCAACGTCCTTCGGGGCATGGGGGGTGCCTTCGTGCTGGTCCTGTACGACGAGCTCAAGAAGGTGATCTAAGGGCCGCGGCCTCCTCCCCACACACACCAAGGGAACCAAGAGAACCACGTAGAATCCTCAACCGTGCGGACCATCAACCTTCGAGAAATTCCATTTGTCTTTTTCCCAGCCGGACCCTGCCCGTAGACGGCGGCCGGGGAAGGCTGTAGAGAAGGGGCGCGACGCGATCCCGTCGTCGGCCCCCGATTCCATGTCTTGATCACGGGGTGGGAGGGAACCATGGCGTCCCCGCGGGCCCATGGGCGAGGCACTCCAACACTGAGACCTAGAGTCCAGACGCTTGTAGGACCCGAGTCGTGTTTTAAGTATTTATTTAAAACAAAAGAATCATGTTTCCCATTTGTACCTCAGCGCTAGCCCCTGTTTTTGCACGGCCGAGTACTAGCAAGTATGTTCTGTGTTGGGCATCCTGCTGCAAAACAATAAACCGAGGACACACAGGGCCTCCTGCCTGACCGCACCTCTCCACGGGGCAGCCTGGGGTCTGCAGATGGGGGCTGGGCCCATGGGACGCAGGTGGGGCCACGCTCTGCCCCTGTGGCCGGCCCACGTTCCTGGCGTGTGGTGCCACCACCTCCCCAGCACCCCCAGGACAGCAGACAAGGTCACAGCTGGGAAGAGGAGGGGGGTAGAAACCAAGGCTGGCGGAAGTGTAGCCGGGCTCCGTGGTGAATGCTGGAGGTCCCCAGGGCACCTGCACTTACTGTGCCTTCTCTGAGACCATTCGTGTGACCGTAACACCTTGGCTTGGTTGTAAATAAGACACGTGTCTCCTAGCTCTGAAGGCTGGAAGTCCCAGAAAACCAAGGCGTGGCAGGTTCGGTCTCTGGTGAGTACCCGGTTCCTGGCTTCCGGATGGCTCCTTCTCTCTGTGTGTCCTCACACGATGGAGGAGGCCAGGGAGCTCTCCGGAGTCCCTTTTACAAGGGTGGGGATCCCATCCAGGAGGCCTCACCACCTCATCACTCCCAGAGACCCCCACTTCCCACACCGTCACTTTGGAGAGGGGTATTTTCAGGCTGAATCTTGGGGAGACCCAAATGGGCATGAGGGCCTGCGTTCCTCTCCGCCTCCCACAGCTCCCGAGGGCCACGCCAGCCCCCATTCCGGCGTGAACAGTGGAGTCAGCTGGGGTCCCCAGAGTGGCCGCTGTGTGTCCTTGGGTTCGCCCGTGAGGATCCCACCACAGGGGGTGCCCACCGCCGGGCACGCCAGCTTCCTTCGAGCTCCCTGCGCACATTCATTGCGAGGCAAGAAACGCCGTGTTGACTCTGCCAGGCTGAACGTTGGGCCTTGGTGGTGCCAGCACACGCCAGGGCCACAGGGACCGCAGCCCTGGGGATCCACAGCTGGCTCTCCTGGGCTCTCCACAAATCCCAGCCGTAGTAAAAAAAAAAAAAATCTGTTTTTTGAGTTGGAGTCTTCCACCCAGGCTGGAGTGCGGTGGCGCCATCTTGGCTCACAGCAACCTCTGCCTCCTAGGTTCAAGCAATTCTGCCGCGGCTTCCCAAGTAGCTGGGATTATAAGCGTGCACCATCACACCCGCCTGATTTTAGTATTTTTAGTGGAGATGGGGTTTCACCATGTTTGCCAGGCTGGTCTCAAGTTCCTGGCCTCAAATGATAGACCGCCCACCTCGGCCTCCCAAAACGGTGGGATGACAGGTGTGAGCCACCGTGCCTGCCCCGAAAGGCAGACTCTACATCTCTGCACTTTGCCAGGTAGAAACCCTCATTTGTGTCCCGATGAGTCCCGTGTTTGTCACGTGTCTCGGCCCGGAGGCAAGTGGAGAAACAGGAGCTTCCGCCATCAACCCTGTGGGTCCTGCACACCCTCCACAAAACAGCCACGACCCACGGGGATTCGTGGGTCCTGCACACCCTCCAGAAACTAGCCATGGCCCACGGGGACCCGTGGGTCCTGCACACCCTCCACAAAACAGCCACAACCCACAGGGACCCGTGGGTCCTGCACCAGAAATGCCACGGCCCACGGGGATCCGTGGGTCCTGCACACCCTCCACAAAACAGCCACAACCCACAGGGACCCGTGGGTCCTGCACACCCTCCAGAAACTAGCCACGGCCCACGGGGACCCGTGGGTCCTGCACACCCTCCACAAAACAGCCACGGCCCACGGGGACCGTGGGTCCTGCACACCCTCCACAAAACAGCCACGACCCACAGGGACCCGTGGGTCCTGCACACCCTCCACAAAACAGCCACAACCCACAGGGACCCGTGGGTCCTGCACACCCTCCACAAAACAGCCACGACCCACGGGGACTGGTGGGTCCTGCACACCCTCCAGAAACTAGCCATGGCCCACGGGGACTGGTGGGTCCTGCACACCCTCCACAAAACAGCCACGGCCCACGGGGACCTGTGGGTCCTGCACACCCTCCACAAAACAGCCACGACCCACAGGGACCCGTGGGTCCTGCACACCCTCCACAAAACAGCCACGGCCCACGGGGACCTGTGGGTCCTGCACACCCTCCACAAAACAGCCACAACCCACAGGGACCCGTGGGTCCTGCACACCCTCCACAAAACAGCCACGACCCACGGGGACTGGTGGGTCCTGCACACCCTCCACAAAACAGCCACAACCCACAGGGACTCGTGGGTCCTGCACACCCTCCACAAAACAGCCACGACCCACAGGGACCCGTGGGTCCTGCACACCCTCCAGAAACTAGCCATGGCCCACGGGGACCGTGGGTCCTGCACACCCTCCACAAAACAACCACGACCCACGGGGACTGGTGGGTCCTGCACACCCTCCAGAAACTAGCCATGGCCCACGGGGACTGGTGGGTCCTGCACACCCTCCACAAAACAGCCACGACCCACAGGGACCCGTGGGTCCTGCACACCCTCCAGAAACTAGCCATGGCCCACGGGGACCGTGGGTCCTGCACACCCTCCACAAAACAACCACGACCCACAGGGACCCGTGGGTCCTGCACACCCTCCACAAAACAGCCACGACCCACGGGGACCTGGGCTCCGAGTTCCTGCCTGGAGCCGTGGTAACTGCTTCATCCACTCTTGGACATGTTTTCACTCCTGTGACTTCATAGATTATAACACAGTAGTCCGGGCATGGTTTCCTTAGCAGTTCCAGTGAAATCCTACGTGGTGGTATACTGGACTCTGGGGGATTTGGGGGATTCGATGGTGGCGGGGGAGGGTATCCAAAGTTACAGTTCAAAGACCAGCAAGTGCACTTCGCGTTACTTTTTTTTTTTCGAGATGGCGTCTCACTCTTGTCACCCCGACAGGAGTGCAATGGTGTGCTCTCGGCTCAACGCAACCTCCGCCTCCCAGGTTCCAGCCATTCTGCTTCAGCCTCCCACGTAGCTGGGATTACAGGCATACGCCACCACGCCCGGCTAATTTTGTGTTTTTAGTACAGACGGGGTTTCACCACGTCAGCCGGGCTGGTCTCAAACTCCCGACCTCAGGTAATGTGCCTACCTCGGCCTCCCAAAGTGCTGGGGTGACAGGCGTGATTTTACACACATAAGCCACTGTGCCTGGCCAGTCCTGCCCAATCTTGAAATGCTGAGGCTCTTAGCAAGCTGAGTGTTGGAGGTAACTTCATAGGAAATAATACGTGGTGTTACTAAGAGAATCCTGCCTCGTGGGTACTACCAAAATCACAGTTCTGGTTGGGCTCCGTGGTTTAGCTCTGTAATCTCAGCACTTTGGGATGGTGAGGGGTGGATCGCCTGAGGTCAGGAGTTCGAGACCAGCCTGACCAACATAGAGAAACCGCGTCTCTACTAAAAACACAGATTAGCCGGGTGTGGTGGCGCACGCCTGCAATCCCAGCTACTTCAGAGGCTGAGGCTGGAGAGTTGCTTGAACCCAGGAGGCAGAGATTGCTGTGTGCTGAGATGATTGTGCCACTACACTCCAGCCGGGGTGACAAGCGAGACTTTGTCTCAAAAGAGGTTGGGGGGGCCGGACGCGGTGACTCAGGTCTGTAATCCCAACGCTTTGGGAGGCCGAGGTGGGCGGATCACATGAGGTCAAGAGTTCCAGACCAGCCTGGCCAACGTGGTGAAACCCGTTCTCTACTAAAAGCAAAGTTAGCCGTCCATGGTGGCAGGTGCCTGTAGTCCCAGGTACTGGAGAGGCTGAGGCAGGAGAATTGCTTGAACCCAGGAGGCAGAGGTTGCTGTCAGCTGAGATGGTGCCAGTGCACTGCAGCCTGGGTGACAAAGCAACAGTCCGTCTCAAAAAAACAAAACAAGCCGGGCACGGTGACTCACGCCTGAAATCCCAGCACTTTGGGAGGCCGAGGCGGGCGGATCACCTGAGGTCGGGAGTTTGAGACCAGCCTGACCAACATGGAGAAATCCTGTCTCTACTAAAAATACAAAAATTAGCCGGGCATGGTGGTGGCGCACGCCTGTAATCCCAGCTACTTGGGAGGCTGAGGCAGGAGAATCACTTGAACCCAGGAGGCAGAGGTTGCAGTGAGCGGACATCGCGCCACTGCCCTCCAGCCTGGGCCACAGAGTGAGACTCTGTCTCAAAAAAATCACAGTTCCTTCGTGTGGATTTGCAGTGGGGCGGTTTCGACTCATCCTGGGCTCCCTGGGAGGGTTCCGTGTTCTAGGTGGAAAAGCCGCGGACATCGGGACCGTCCCCAGGGGCTGCAGGTGGGCTGACAGGCTCCCTCCTTGCCAGCGTCACTGCTGCCTGGATTCCTTCTCCCTGCTTTCCTCCCCCGCCACACACAGGCAATGCTCCTTTCACCTCTTTTCCTGCAGCTCCAAGTACCCCCGTTTTCGGTTTGGCCCTCACACCCGGCAGAGGCCCGGTCGGGAAGACCCCAACCGGGAGACAGGGCCTGGGGAGGGGATCAGAAGTCGAGGTAGGGTGGGGACGGAAGGGCCCAGGCTGGCCTCAGGGTGTGAGCGCAACTGAACCTGCCAGGGCAGATCCCAGAGCCCTCGCCGGATGTGGGCAGCTCCTCAGGTCTGTGGGTAAAAAGGAGCGTGGACACGGCCTGTTTACGGACATTAGAGTCTGCCTGGCTACACAAGCCCTGTACGGTGGCTTAGAGACGTGCAACCAGGCCGGGCGCGGTGGCTCACGCCTGTCATCCCAGCACTTTGGGAGGCCGAGGCGGGCCGATCACGAGGTCGAGAGATCGAGACCATCCTGGCCAACACGGTGAAACCCCGTCTCTACTAAAAATACAAAAATTAGCCGGGCGTGGTGGCAGGTGCCTGTAGTCCCAGTTACTCGGGAGGCTGAGGCAGGAGAATGGCGTGAACCCGGGAGGCGGAGCTTGCAGTGAGCCGAGATGGCTTCATTTCACTCCAGCCTGGGCCACAGAGCGAGACTCTGTCTCAAAAAAAGAGCTGTGCAGCCAGGGTCACGTGTACAACTGGGGGCGGAGAGGACAGACAAGCCAGGCAGGACATCTGGCGCCCTCGGAAAGCAGCAAAGCTGTTGTTTCTCAGAAGTCCTAGAGGAGCCAGTTATAAGACGCTGGAGGCCGGGCGCGGTGGCTCCCGTCTGTCATCCCAGCACTTTGAGAGGCCAAGGCAGGCGGATGAGGTCAGGAGTTCGAGACCAGCCTGGCCAACATGGTGAAACCCCATCTCTACTAAAAAATACAAACACTGGCCGGGTGTGGTGGCAGGTGCCTGTCATCCCAGCTACTCCGGAGGCTGAGGCAGGAGAGGTCTGAACCCCAGAGGCAGATGTTGTAGTGAGCCGAGATCACGTCACTGCACTCCAGCCTGGGCGGCAGACCGGGACTCTGTCTCAAAATAGAAAAAAGGCCAGGTGTGGTGTCTCACGCCTGTAATCCTGGCACTTTGGGAGGCCGAGGTGGGCGGATCACAAGGTCAAGAGTTCGAGACCAGCCTGGCCAAGAGACCAACCTGGTCACTATGGTGAAGCCCCGTCTGTACTAAAAATACAAACATTAGCCGAGGGTGGTGGCAGGTGCCTGTCATCCCAGCAACTCGGGAGGCTGAGGCAGGGGAATTGCTTGAACCCGGGAGGCGGAGGTTGCTGTGAGCTGAGATTGCGCCACTGCCCTCCAGCCTGGGCGACAGAGCGAGACTCCAAAAAAAAAAAAAAACGTGGAAACGTCTGTCTAGTGGTGTTGGAGGAATGGGGCTGAATCCAGAGACGGGGACCAGTGAGTGGGGGAAAAAAAAAGCACTTTTATCATGAAGTAAACACACAAAAGTTCTGTTCTTTCCTTTTCCTGGCATCTTCTGACTACATTGCACAGGCGTCTCCCACGCCCACCACCCGTTAGGAACGTCCATTCCTGCGCCGCGTCCAGCAGCCACAGGCTGTGCAGGTGCCTGGCCCGGCCAGGGAGATTGAGGCAGCCCCCGGCAGGCCCTGAACCCCGGTCTCAAGTTTTCTCCACCACCTGCACTTCAGACACCAGACACTCCTCCAGGCCGGCTTTGCCCACCTCCCAGACCACCTGCAGAGACAAGACGAGGCAGGGTGAGTCGGGCACCCCTAGATAACAGAGCCCAGGTCCTGATCCGCAGGGGCCTGTCCCATCTCAAATCGGCTCTGAGGGCCAGGTGTGGTGGCTCGCACCTGTAATTCCAGCACTTTGGGCCAGGCACTGTGGGTCACACCTGTCATCCCAGCACTTTGGGCCGGGCGCGGTGGCTCGCACCTGTCATCCCAGCACCTTGGGCCGGGCACGGTGGGTCACACCTGTCATCCCAGCAGTTTGGGCCGGGCACGGTGGTTCACGCCTGTAATCCCAGCACTTTGGGCCGGGCGCGGTGGGTCACACCTGTGATCCCAGCACTTTGGGCCGGGCGCGGTGGGTCACACCTGTAATCCCAGCACTTTGGGCCGGGCGCGGTGGCTCACGCCTGTCATCCCAGCACTTTGGGCCGGGCGCGGTGGGTCACGCCTGTCATCCCAGCACTTTGGGCCGGGCGCGGTGGCTCACGCCTGTGATCCCAGCAGTTTGGGCCGGGCGCGGTGGGTCACGCCTGTCATCCCAGCACTTTGGGCCGGGCGCGGTGGGTCACACCTGAAATCCCAGCAGTTTGGGCCGGGCGCGGTGGGTCACGCCTGTCATCCCAGCACTTTGGGCCGGGCGCGGTGGCTCACACCTGTCATCCCAGCACTTTGGGCCGGGCGCGGTGGCTCGCGCCTGTGATCCCAGCAGTTTGGGCCGGGCGCGGTGGCTCGCGCCTGTGATCCCAGCACTTTGGGCCGGGCACGGTGGGTCACGCCTGTAATCCCAGCAGTTTGGGCCGGGCGCGGTGGGTCACGCCTGTAACGCGCCTGTGATCCCAGCACTTTGGGCCGGGCGCGGTGGGTCACACCTGAAATCCCAGCACTTTGGGCCGGGCGCGGTGGGTCACGCCTGTCATCCCAGCACTTTGGGCCGGGCGCGGTGGCTCACACCTGTAATCCCAGCACTTTTCGGAGGCCAAGACGGACGGATCACGAGGTCAGGAGATCGAGACCACCCTGGCCAACACGGTGAAACCCCGTCTCTACTAAAAATACAAAAAAATCAGCTGGGTGTGTTGGTGCGCGCCTGTAGTCCCAGCTACTCGGGAGGCTGAGGCAGGAGAATCGCTCGAACCCTGAACCGGGAAGGTGGAGGTTGTGGTGAGCTGAGATCGCACCACTGCCCTCCAGCCTGGGCAAGAAGAGCAAACCTCCGTCTCAAAAAAAAAAAAAAAAAGAAAAAAATCCGCCGTTCCCTGGTGTGTGGGGCGCCGAGACAGCCCGTGATCACGGTGGGCGGGGAGCCCGGTGTCCCCCCCACCCCCTTCATCCTGCAGGTTTTGGCAGACGGTGTCCAGCCGCCTAGTCCAGGGCGTCTCACTCTGGTCGCCCAGGCTGGAGTGCGGTGGCTCGATCGTCGTTCACTGCAGCCTCCGCCTCCCGGGTTCAAGAGATCCTCCTCCCTCAGCCTCCCGAGTAGCTGGGATTACAGGTGCACACAGCACCACGCCCGGCTGATTTTGTATTTTTAGTAGGGACGGAGTTTCTGCATGTTGGCCAGGCTGGTCTCGAGTTCCTGGCCTCAAACTGTCCGCCCGCCTGGGCCTCCCAAACCGGCCACCACGCCCGCCCAGACCCCTCCCGCGGCGGAAGACGTAACATACCAGCTTGTCCTGTTGGAAGGTGTCACCGATGGGGTCTTTCATGTGTGGGATGCGGGGAAACAGTCTCTGCATCACCAGATACCTCGGAGGAAAGAGAAATGGTCCAGCTCTGAACCCAGCACCCACCAGCTCATCATCCGGGACACGGCGTGTCCAGGACAGGCAGGGCCAGGACGGAGCAAAAGACTCCAGTCATCTACTCCAGGGGTCTCCCTTTTCCCGGCCCCCGAGGCCCTGACACGCCCCCGACAATCATCGTAGGCAGGCACTGGTGTCTAAGAGGGAGCAGGGTGCTGGGACCGGAGCCACCTGGGGTGCAGCTGCCAACACACCCTTGGTGCCTCAGGTCACGGAGTTTACGACTTGAGCCAGTAGCTTGCAGCTCCTCCTCCTCCCTGTCCCTCTCTACTCCTCCTCCTCCCCTTCCCTCCCTACTCCTCCTCCTCCCCCTCCCTCCCTACTCCTGTTCCTCTCCCCTCCCTCCCTACTTGTCCTCCTCTCCCCTCCCTCCCTACTTCTCCCCCTCCCTCCCTCCTCCTCCTCCTCCTCCTCCCTCCCTACTCCTCCTCCTCCTCTCCCTCCCTACTCCTCCTCCTCTTCCTCCTCCCTCCCTACTCCTCCTCCTCCTTTTCCTCTCCCTCTCCCTCCGTCTCCCCCTCCCCTTCCTCCTCCCCTTCCCCTCTGGGAGATAGAAGTTACCACTGCACCCATTTGACAGTTTGTGAAGCTCTGATGCCTGGCAAGGAGACTGGGTCTGGCCGGGCACAGTGGCTCACGCCTGTCACCCCAGCACTTTGCGAGGCCGAGGCGGGCAGATCAACTGAGGTCAGGAGTTCGAGACCAGCCTGGTCCACCTGGCAAAACCCCATCGCTACTAAAACTGTAAAAATTAGCTGGGTGTGTTGCTGGGCGCCTGTAATCCCAGCTACTGGGGAGGCCGAGGCAGGAGGATCACTTGAACCCGGGAGACGGAGGCTGCACTGAGCCGAGATCGCGCCGTTGCACCCCAGCCTGGGCCACAAGAGCGAGACTCAGTCGCAAAAATGCTCCTAATGATGCTCAGGACGGTTCTGGGAATAACTTTCAGGGTCGCACTGGAAACAAGAGGGACCCCCGCGGATGCCCTGGAGGGCTCACCTTCTGCAGATGAGGAACACACAGAGCAAGGCCAGCAGCGTCCCCAGCGCGATCAGCAGCGACGTCCGCCAGGCACGCGAGCTCGCGCCCTCCTCCTGGTCGCACTCTGGGGGAGAGGACGAGAGGGTCACGGACCGGGGCCTCGGTCTAGGGGGAGAGGGTCACGGACCGGGGCCTCGGTCTAGGGGGAGAGGGCGAGAGGGTCACGGACCGGGGCCTCGGTCTAGGGGGAGAGGGCCACGGACCGGGGCCTCGGTCTAGGGGGAGAGGACGAGAGGGCCACGGACCGGGGCCTCGGTCTAGGGGGAGAGGGTCACGGACCGGGGCCTCGGTCTAGGGGGAGAGGGCCACGGACCGGGGCCTCGGTCTAGGGGGAGAGGGCCACGGACCGGGGCCTCGGTCTAGGGGGAGAGGGCCACGGACCGGGGCCTCGGTCTAGGGGGAGAGGACGAGAGGGTCACGGACCGGGGCCTCGGTCTAGGGGGAGAGGGCCACGGACCGGGGCCTCGGTCTAGGGGGAGAGGGCCACGGACCGGGGCCTCGGTCTAGGACGAGAGGGTCACGGACCGGGACCTCGGTCTAGGGGGAGAGGGTCACGGACCGGGGCCTCGGTCTAGGGGGAGAGGGTCACGGACCGGGGCCTCGGTCTAGGGGGAGAGGGCCACGGACCGGGGCCTCGGTCTAGGGGGAGAGGGCCACGGACCGGGGCCTCGGTCTAGGGGGAGAGGGCCACGGACCGGGGCCTCGGTCTAGGGGGAGAGGGCCACGGACCGGGGCCTCGGTCTAGGGGGAGAGGGCCACGGACCGGGGCCTCGGTCTAGGGGGAGAGGGTCACGGACCGGGGCCTCGGTCTAGGGGGAGAGGGTCACGGACCGGGGCCTCGGTCTAGGGGGAGAGGGCCACGGACCGGGGCCTCGGTCTAGGGGGAGAGGGCCACGGACCGGGGCCTCGGTCTAGGGCGAGAGGGTCACGGACCGGGGCCTCGGTCTAGGGGGAGAGGGCCACGGACCGGGGCCTCGGTCTAGGGGGAGAGGGCCACGGACCGGGGCCTCGGTCTAGGACGAGAGGGTCACGGACCGGGACCTCGGTCTAGGGGGAGAGGGTCACGGACCGGGGCCTCGGTCTAGGGGGATCAGGGACCATGGGCTCTCCCCACAGCCCTGGAAAGCAGACAGGTGGCTGCCACATGGGGAGGCGTCCAGGGGGGACACCCCCGTCCTGCCACCCGCACAGGAACCGTGACCACCTGCGGGCCACCTATGTCCCCGGACAAGAAGGGACGTCCGGGCCTCCCAGGCCCAGCCCGGAACCCGGAGCGACATCCGGACCTCCCAGCCCGGAACCCTGCGTTCCCGGACAAGGAGGGACATCCGGGCCTCCCAGCCCCAGCCCGGAACCCGGAGCGACATCCGGGCCTCCCAGCCCCAGCCCGGAACCCTGCGTCCCAGGACCCGGAGCGACATCCGGACCTCACAGCCCGGACCCTGTGTCTCGGGACCTGGAGCGACGTCCGGACCTCCCGGCCTGGAACCCAGCGTCCTGGGACCCGGAGCGACGTCCGGGCCTCCCGTCCCCAGCCTGGAACCCGGCGCGACATCCGGGCCTCCCAGCCCCAGCCCGGAACTTCGCGTCCCAGGACAAAGAGGTACATCCGGGCTTCCCATCCCGGAACTCTGCGTCCCGGGACCCGGAACAACATCCGGACCTCCTAGCCCGGAACTCTGCGTCCCAGGACAAGGAAGTACATCCGGGCCTCCCAGCCCCAACCTGGAGCCCGGAGCGACATCCGGACCTCCCATCCCGGACCCCTGCGTCCCGGGACAAGGAGGCACATCCGGGCCTCCCAGCCCCAGCCCGGAGCCCTGCGTCCCGGGAGAAAGAGGGACATCCGGGCCTTCCATCCTCAGCCTGGAACCCTGAGTCCAGGGACCCGGAGTGACATCCGGGCCTCCCAGCCCCAGCCCGGAACCCTCCGTCCCAGGACCCGGAGCGACATCCGGACCTCCCAGCCCGGAACCCTGTGTCTCGGGACCCAGAGCGACATCCGGGCCTCCCAGCCTGGAACCCTGCGTCCCGGAACCCGGAGCGACGTCGGGGCCTCCCAGCCCCAGCCCGGAACCCTCCGTCTCGGGACCCAGAGCGACATCCGGGCCTCCCAGCCTGGAACCCTGCGTCCCAGAACCCGGAGCGACATCCGGTCCTCCCAGTCTGGAACCCGGAGCGACATCCGGACCTCCCAGTCCCAGCCCGGAACCCTGCGTCCCAGGACAAGGAGGTACATCCGGGCCTCCCAGCCCCAGCCCGGAACCCTCCGTCTCGGGACCCAGAGCGACATCCGGGCCTCCCAGCCTGGAACCCTGCGTCCCAGAACCCGGAGCGACATCCGGACCTCCCAGTCTGGAACCCGGAGCGACATCCGGGCCTCCCAGCCCCAGCCCGGAACCCTGCGTCCCAGGACAAGGAGGTACATCCGGGCCTCCCAGCCCCAGCCCGGAACTCTGCGTCCCGGGACCCGGTGCGACATCCGGGCCTCCCAGTCCGGAACCCTGCGTCCTGGACCCGGAGCGACATCCGGGCCTCCCAGCCCCATCCCGGAAGCCTAAGGGAGTTGGAAGACACGTGGATCCCCGTCTGCCTGGTGCTGGGGACACGGGGAGCGCCGGGGCGTCCACTGCCTCGCAGCCTGGCAGGTGCTTTGGGTGCGGTCAGCACGGGGGGGGAAGCTGAGGCACCACCGGCGTGCGTGCTTGGAACTCGATTTTCTGGGTATCACGGAGTGTGTGTGTGTTGTGTATTTTGTGTGTATTAATTTTTTTTTTTTTTTGAGAAGGAGTCATGCTCTGTTGCGTGTGTGTGTTGTGTATTTTGTGTGTATTTTTTTTTTTTGAGAAGGAGTCATGCTCTGTTGCGTGTGTGTGTGTTGTGTATTTTGTGTGTATTAATTTTTTTTTTTTGAGAAGGAGTCATGCTCTGTTGCGTGTGTGTGTGTTGTGTATTTTGTGTGTATTAATTAATTTTTTTTTTTTTTTTGAGGAGTCTGGCTCTGTGGCCAGGCTGCAGTGCAGTGCTGCAATCTGATCTCAGCTCACTGCAACCTCCCTCTCCCGGGTTCCAGCGATTCTCCTCCTGCCTCAGCCTCCCCAATAGCTGGGACTACAGGCACCTGCCACCACGCCCAGCTAATTTTTCTTTTTTTTTTTTTTTTGGAGACGGAGTCTTGCTCTGTCGCCCAGGCTGGAGTGCAGTGGCCGGATCTCAGCTCACTGCAAGCTCCGCCTCCCGGGTCTACGCCATTCTCCTGCCTCAGCCTCCCGAGTAGCTGGGACTACAGGCGCCCGCCACCTCGCCCGGCTAGTTTTTTGTATTTTTTAGTAGAGACGGGGTTTCACCGTGTTAGCCAGGATGGTCTCCATCTCCTGACCTCGTGATCCGCCCGCCTCGGCCTCCCAAAGTGCTGGGATTACAGGCTTGAGCCACCGCGCCCGGCTAATTTTTCTATTTCTAATAGAGACGGGGTTTCATCACCTTGGCCAGGCTGGTTTCGAACTCCTGACCTCAGGTGATCCACCCGCCTCGGCCTCCCAAAGTGCTGGGATGACAGGCCTGAGCCATGGTGCCTGGCCAGAAGCTTTTACTCTCAAGCAATCCTTTTCGGAATCCGGCTGCAGAGTCCATAGGCACAACCACTCTGGATGGGAGAGAGCAACCCCTGGCCTGCAGACGGTTGTCTTATTTGATTTGATTTTTTTGAGACGGAGTCACGCTCTGTGGCCCAGGCTGGAGTGCGGTGGCGCCATCTCGGCTCCCTGCAAGCTCCGCCTCCCGGGTTCACGCCATTCTCCTGCCTCAGCCTCCTGAGTAGCTGGGACTATAGGCGTTCGCCACCAGGCCTGGCTAATTTTTGTATTTTTAGTAGAGACGGGGTTTCACCATGTTGGCCAGGATGGTCTTGAGCTCCTGACCTCGTGATCGGCCCGCCTCGGCCTCCCAAAGTGCTGGGATGACAGGCGTGAGCCACCGCGCCCGGCCAATTCCTGTTCTTTAATCCACACACATTTGTGGCCAGTCTGTCTCTCTTTCTGTCTCTCTCTCAGACAGAGTCTCCCTCTGTCAGCCTAGGCCGGAGGGCCACGGTGCAATCACAGCTCACTGCAGCCTCAACCTCCTGGACTCAAGCCATCCCTGTCGTCCCAGCTACTTGGGAGGTTGAGATGGAAGGATCCTCCTGAGCCCTGGAGGAGGTGAGCTGTGATTAGCCCCGGGACACACCTAAGCTAAAGCCTCTCGGGGGAGAGCTGGGGCCTGGGAGATTCGACCTCCGGCTGTGCTGTTTCCAGAATGGTTCATTGTTTGAATCATAGGAGAGGAGACCTGCTTTTAGATCGGCTCAGGAAGCAACGGCAGTTTTTTGTTGTTGTTGTTTTTTTAGGCTGAGTGTCACTCTGTCACCCAGGCTGGAGGGCAGTGGCACGATCTGGGCTCACCGCAACCTCTGCCTCCCAGGTTCAAGCGATTCTCTGTAGTAGCTGTGGGATGACAGGCATAAGCCACAGCACCCGGCCTAATTTTTGTATTTTTAGTAGAGACGGGGTTTCACCATGTTGGCCAGGCTGGTCTCGATCTCCTGACCTCAGGGGATCCACCCGCCTCGGCCTCCCAAAGTGCTGGGATGACAGGCCTGAGCCATGGTGCCTGGCCAGAAGCTTTTACTCTCAAGCAATCCTTTTCTGAATCCGGCTGCAGAGTCCATAGCCACTCTGGATGGAAGAGAGCAACACCTGGCCTGCAGACATTTTTTTTTTTTTTTTTTTTTTTTTTGAGTCTCGCTCTGTGGCCCAGGCTGGAGTGCAGTGGTGCCATCTCCGGTCACTGCAAGCTCCGCCTCCCGGGTTCACGCCATTCTCCTGCCTCAGCCTCCCGAGTAGCTGGGACTACAGGCGCCCGCCACCTCGCCCGGCTAGTTTTTTGTATTTTTTAGTAGAGACGGGGTTTCACTGTGTTAGCCAGGATGGTCTCAATCTCCTGACCTCGTGATCCGCCCGTCTTGGCCTCCCAAAGTGCTGGGATTACAGGCTTGAGCCACCGCGCCCGGCTAATTTTTCTAATAGAGACGGGGTTTCATCACCTTAGCCAGGCTGGTTTCGAACTCCTGACCTCAGGTGATCCACCCGCCTCGGCCTCCCAAAGTGCTGGGATGACAGGCCTGAGCCATGGTGCCTGGCCAGCAGCTTTTACTCTCAAGCAATCCTTTTCTGAATCCGGCTGCAGAGTCCATAGCCACTCTGGATGGAAGAGAGCAACACCTGGCCTGCAGACATTTTTTTTTTTTTTTTGAGTCTCGCTCTGTGGCCCAGGCTGGAGTGCAGTGGTGCCATCTCCGGTCACTGCAAGCTCCGCCTCCCGGGTTCACGCCATTCTCCTGCCTCAGCCTCCCGAGTAGCTGGGACTACAGGCACCCGACACCACGCCCGGCTAATTTTTTGTATTTTTAGTAGAGACGGGGTTTCACCGTGTTAGCCAGGATGGTCTCGATCTCCTGACCTCGTGATCCGCCCGCCTCGGTGTTATTCCAAGGCCCAGGGGGTGTCTGTCAGTGGGATGACCTTGTTTCCCCTCCACGTCTCCTCTCGTGAATAAGATTAAGGTGTGAGGTCACCATCAGGTTCAGGCTCCTTTTGGAGGTCACAAACTGGGGGAGTGAATCTCCTCTCCTTTGCGGGCAGAACACCAAGAAACAATGAAGAACTGGTGACCCGTAGGCAGGCAGGCGGGGGGTGGCCTGTGTTTCCGTGACCCAGGATGGCACGCCTGGCTTCCACTCACCCGTGAGGGAGACAGGAGGGGCACGCCCCGCTCACCCCACTCTCCCCACTCACCGAAGCGCTGGGGGGTGCTCCAGGCACTCAAGAATTCATACACTGTTTCCCGGGCTCTTATTTGCACTGTGTACGTTCCAGGATTGGGTAGCTGGAAGGAGGTTGTGTCTCTGACCTGTGGTTTAAAAGAAAATAAAGAAGGAAAGAGGGGCCGGGTGTAGCGGCTCATGCCTCTCACCTCAGCACTTTGGGAGGCCGAGGCGGGTGAATCACCTGAGGTCAGGAGTTCAAGACCAGCCTGGCCAACGTGGTGAAACCTTGTCTCTACTAAAAATACAAACATTAGGGTGTGGTGGCAGGTGCCTGTAGGCCCAGCTACTCTGGAGGCTGAGGCAGGAGAATCACTTGAACCTGGGAGGTGGAGGTTCCAGTGAGGTGAGATCATGCCACTGCACTCCAGCCTGGGTAAGAGAGACTGTGTATCAAAATAAGAAAAGAAAGAAAGAGAGAAAGGAAGGAAGGAAAGAAGGAGAGAAGAGAGAAAGAGAAAAGAAAGAGGAAGAAAGGAGGGAGGGAGGGAAGGAGAAAAAAGGAAAGGGAGGGAGGCAGGGAAAGAGAAAAGAAAAAAAAGGAAAAGAAAGAAGAAAAGAGGGGCTGGGCGCTATGGTTCATGCCTCTCACCACAGCACTTTTGGAGGCTGAGGTGGGAGAATTGTTTAAGCCCAGGAATTTGACACCAGCCTGGGTAACATAGCAAGACCCTATCTTTACTGAGAAAAAAAAAAAATGTAAAAATTACCAGACATGGTGACACACGCCTTTGGTCTCAGCTACTGGGGAGGCTGAGGTGGGAGGATACTGTGAGCCTAGGAGTTTGAGACCAGCCTGGACAACAAAACCCATCTCTACAAAAAAATTTTTTTGTTTTGTTTTGAGACGGAGTTTCGCTTTTGTTGCCCAGGTTCAAGTGATTCTTCAGCCTCAACCTCCCGAGTAGCTGGAATCACAGGCGTGCACCACCACGACCGGCTAATTTTGTATTTTTAGTAGAGACGGTGTTTCTCCATGTTGATCAGGCTGGTCTGGAACTCCCGACCTCAGGTGATCCGCCCCCTGCCTCAGCCTCCCAAAGTGCTGGGATTACCGGCATGAACCACCACGCCCAGCCAAAAATATTCTATGCTATGCTATGCTACGCTACGCTACGCTACGCTACGCTACGCTACGCTATGCTATGCTGTTCTATGCTATGCTATTCTATGCTATTTTATTCTATGCTATTCTATGCTATGCTATTCTATTCTATGCTGTGCTATTCTATTCTATGTTATTCTATTCTATGCTGTTCTATTCTATGCTATGCTATTCTATGCTGTTCTATGCTATGCTATTCTATTCTATGCTATTTTATGCTATGCTATTCTAGTCTATGCTGTTCTAGTCTATGCTATTCTATGCTACGCTATTCTATTCTATGCTATGCTATTCTATTCTATGCTGTTCTATGCTATTCTATGCTATGCTATTCTATTCTATGCTATTCTATGCTATGCTGTTCTATGCTATGCTATTCTATTCTATGCTATTCTATGCTATGCTATGCTATTCTATGCTATTCTATTCTATTCTATGCTGTTCTATGCTATGCTTTTCTATTCTATGCTATTCTATTCTATGCTATGCTATTCTATTCTATGCTATTCTATTCTATGCTATTCTATTCTATGCTATTCTATGCTATTCTATTCTGTGCTATTCTATGCTATTCTATTCTATGCTATTCTATTCTATGCTGTGCTATGCTGTGCTATGTTGTGCTATGCTATGCTATGCTATGCTATGCTATGCTGTGCTATGCTGTGCTATGCTATGCTATGCTATGCTATGACAGAGCCTTGCTCTGTCGCCCAGGCTGGAGTGCAGTGGCGTGATCTCAGCTCACTGCAAGCTCTGCCTCCTGGGTTCACGCCATTCTCCTGCCTCAGTCTCCCAAGTACCTGGGACGACAGGCGCCCACCACCTCGCCCGGCTAGTTTTTTGTATTTTTTAGTAGAGACAGGGTTTCACTGTATTAGCCAGGATGGTCTCGATCTGACCTCGTGATCCACCCGCCTTGGCCTCCCAAAGTGCTGGGATTACCGGCGTGTGCCACCGCGCCCAGCCCCAAAGTTTTTTTAAATGAACTGACATCGTGGCAAACACCTGTAATTTCAGGTACTCAGGAGGCTGAGGCAGGAGGATCCCTTGAGCTCAGGAGGCAGAGGTTGCAGTGAGCCGTGATTGTGCCACTGACCTCCAGCCTGGGTGACACAGTGAGAGCCTGTCTCAAATTAAAAACCAAAAAAAAAGAAAAAACCATTCATATTTACAGCCTCAGCCCCCAGCACCTTTCAGTGGGGCCTTATGATGAAATAGCTGTTCATGGCAGATGTCATGAAGATGCAAATTGAGATGATGTCATTTTGGATTAGGGTGGGCCATAAATTCTATGACCGATGCCCTTATAAGAAGAGGAGACACGGCCAGGCGCAGTGGCTCACGCCTGTCATCCCAGCGCTTTAGGAGGCTGAGGTGGGCGGATCACTTCAGGTCAGGAGTTCGAGGTCAGCCTGAGCAACAAGGTGAAACCCCGTCTCTACTAAAAATACAAAAAACTAGCCGGGCGCGGTGGCGGGCGCCTGTAGTCCCAGCTACTCGGGAGGCTGAGGCAGGAGAATGGCGGGAACCCGGGAGGCGGAGCTTGCAGTGAGCCGAGATCGCACCACTGCACTCCAGCCTGGATGACAGAGCGAGACTCCGTCTCAAACAAAACAAAACAAAAAAGAGACACAGATGCAGAGAAAAAGGCCATGTGGAGACGGAGGCAGAGAGTGGAGTGATGTGGCCACAAGCCCAGGGACCCCTGGAGTCCCCAGGAGCTGGGAGAGGCAGGAAGGATCCCCATTCGTCTGTTAAAATGGACTAATACAGGGGGACAGACAGAGACAGAGATAGAGAAACAGACAGAGAGATGGAGGCAGAGAGAGGGAGAGAGAAAAACAGAGACAGAGAGAAGCGGAAACAGAGAGACAGAGAGAGTGGGTGATGGAGTCTGGCTGTGTCCCCACCCAAATCTCATCTTAAACTCTAGCTCCCATAATTCTGACGTGTTGTGAGAGGGACTGGGTGGGAGATAATTGAATCATGGGGGGCAATCTCCCCCATACCGTTCTCAGGGTAGTGAATACGTCTCACGAGATCTGATGGTTTAATAAAAGAAACCCTTTCTCTTGCCTCTCTTTTTTTTTTTTTTTTCTCCAGACATAGTTTTGCTGTCACCCAGGCTGGAGGGCAGTGGCACGATCTCAGCTCACTGCAACCTCCGCCTCCGGGGTTCATGCCCTTCTCCTGCCTCAGCCTCCCGAGTAGCTGTGACTACAGGCGTGCGCCACCACGCCCGGCTAATTTTTTGTATTTTTCGTAGAGACGGGGTTTCACCATGTTGACCAGGCTGGTCTCGAACTCCTGACCTCGTGATCGGCCCACCTCGGCCTCCCAAGGTGCTGGGATGACAGGCGTGAGCCACCACGCTTGGCCCTGGAGGCCATTATTCTAAGTGAAGTAACTCAGGAATGGAAAACCAAATATCGTATGTTCTCATCTGTAAGTAGGAGCTAAGCTATGAGAATGCAAATGCACAAGAATATTATGGAACTTGGGGACTCGGGGGTGAGGATGGAAAGGAGGTGAAAATAAAAGACTACATATTCAGGCCAAGCATGGTGGCTCACGCCTGTTATCCCAGCATTTTGGGAGGCCAAGGCGGGTGGATCGCCTGAGGTCAGGAGTTCGAGACCAGCCTGGCCAACATAGTGAAACCCTATCTGTATTAAAAATGCAAAAAAAAAAACTTAGCTGGGCATGGTGGCGAGTGCCTGTAATCCCAGCTACTTGGGAGACTGAGGGAGTAGATCTGCTTCAACCCGGGAGGCAGAGGTTGCAGCGAGCCGAGATCGTGCCACCGCGCTCCAGCCGAGGCAACAAGAGCAAAACTCCGTTTCGAAAAGAAAGATGAAGAGAGGGAGGGAGAAAGGGAGAGAGATACAGAGACACAGGCAGAGAGACTGGGAGTGGGGAGATACAGACAAGGAGAGAGAGAGAGAAAGAGAGGGAGGGAGAAAGGGAGAGAGATACAGAGAGGGGGAGGGAGATAGAGACGAGAGAAAGAGAGGGAGGGAGAATGAAAGAGGGAGAGACGGGGACAGTGGGAGACAGAGAAAGAGGGAGGGAGAAAGGGAGAGAGATACAGACACACAGACTGGGAGGGGGGAGATACAGACAAGGAGAGAGATAAAGAGCGAGGGAGAATGAAGGAGAGAGAGACACAGATGGGGACAGTGGGAAATGGCGACAGTAGGAGATAGAGACGGACACAGAGAGAAAGATAGAGGGAGAAAGGGAGATCGAGATGGAGAGAGAAAGAGGGAGGGAGAAAGGGAGAGAGATATAGAGGCAGACACAGAGAAAGAGACAGAGATAGAGACAGAGAAAGAGAGAAGGAGAATGGGAGAGGGAGAGACAAAGACACAGAGAGAGAGATGGGGAGAGGGGAGATAGAGACGGGGAGAGCCGGATATAAAGAGAGGGAGGGAGAAAGGGAGAGAGATACAGAGAGGGGGAGGGAGATAGAGACGAGAGAAAGAGAGGGAGGGAGAAAGGGAGAGAGATACAGAGACAGAGAGAGACTGGGAGGGGGGAGATACAGACGAGAGAGAAACGGAGGGAGGGAGAATGAGGGAGAGACAGAGACACAGATGGGGACAGTGGGAGATAGAGACGGAGAGAGAGAGATGGAGGGAGAAAGGGAGATACAGAGACAGACAGAGGGGGAGATAGAGATAGAAGGAGGGAGAAAAGGAGAGAGATACAGAGACACGGAGACAGATACAGGGAAACAGATGGACAGAGAGAGAGGGACATGACAATGCCGTGTGCGGCTGTTTGTTCCTCCGGATCCCAGGCAGGGGCTGGTGGAGGGTCCTCTGTGTGACGTGCTCGTCTGAGGCCGGGGCCACCTGTCTGTCAATGCTTGTCTCTGCTGGGTAGAGCTATGGTTTGGTAGTGCGTTCCTGCTGGACTGGGGCTGCCTGGCCCGGGGTAAGGCATGTGGGGCAAATGGGGGGACCTCGTTTGGACGGCGCCTGGCCAGCCACAGCGTCTGGCTCTCACACGTCGGGAGGGGTCATCCCTGACTCTGCCCTTTCCCATCCCTCTATTTGGGGATGGGCTATATCCCAATTTTGCAAGATTGCAGTAAGGGTGACACCCAGAGCCTGTCAAATGAAAGCCACTGAACCGTGACTAATAATATTATAATATTATTATATAATTATATATTATACATTTACATATATACAATTTATATAGATGTATATTATAATTATGTATAATATATTAAACAATTATATATTATAAAATATATATTATAAAAATATATAATATATAAATTATAAAATATATATAATTATAATGACACATAACATTATATAATTATATCTATAATTATACATAACATATAACTATAATATATAACATAAATATATAAAATATAAATTATATATAATATAAATATGTAATATATAAATGTTGTATATTATATACGGTGACAGCAAGACTGCATCTCAAAAATAAATATATGATATATAATATATAATTATATATATTATGTGATTACATATATGATTATCAATATATCATATATGTCACATTATATATAATATAAATAACATGATTATATATATCACATATAATATATAACAATATGTATTACAACATAATATACAGCATATCACATATATATAACATATATGTAATATATAGCATATATTGTTATATATTATATGTTGTGTGTTATCTAATACATATGTAATATATAATTATATATTGTAATAAATGGTATAATAAAAATATTAATACAATAATTAATAGTATTATTAATAATAATAATAATAAAACTCACCCTTTGCAATGTCAAGTACAGCGTCTGGGGCTACGTAACACTCACCTGTTCTGTCCTTACAGGCTGCATTCTCTGCAAGACAAAAGCAAACAAACTTTTGAGTGTCTGGAGGCTTACCTGACAGCCTCCTCCTTCCAAACTCAAATTTCTTTCTCCAGGAAAACCAGCAAAACAGTGGGGGCTCTGGGAAGGCCTTGGGGCAGCAGTGGGGGCAAAAGCAGTAGGGGTACATAGCACCTGACCAAAAGGTTGGTTGGTTGATTTATTTATTTATGAGATGGAGTCTTGCTCTGTCACCCAGGCTGGAGTGCTGTGGCGTGATTTTGGCTCACTGCAAGCTCTGCCTCCCGGGTTCACACCATTCTCTTGCCTCAGCCTCCCGAGTAGCTGGGACTACAGGCGCCCGCCACCACACCCGGCTAATTTTTTGTAGTTTTAGTGGAAAGTTGGCCAGGATGGTCTTGATCTCTTGACCTCATGATCTGCCTGCCTCGGCCTCCCAAAGTGCTGGGATTACAGGCGTGAGCCACCACGCCCGGCCCAAAAGGTTTCTTACGGTGTACAAGCCCTTGTGGCAAGACCTTGGTGGGAGGGGGCTTCGTGAGGCCTGTGGACAAACAAGACCCACTGTCCTCTCAGACTGCCTCCGGATGTACCCAGGGGTAGCCACAGACAGCCTATGCCAGGCCAACGAACTGGGGGGGGGTGCAGCACCAGACTAGCTAGGACTCCGCCTCTGGTTGCAGCTACGCCTGCTCCTTCATCAGTGAAAGAAAGAAAGAAGTCTGTGCTGTATTTATTTTCTTTAAAAAAAAAAAACACATGGGCTCAAAACTACTAGGTAATATAAAAGAAATTCATAGACCTAATGTTTTTGAGCAGATATAGACTTACAGAAAAACTGCATATGAAATAATCAGTATTTGAGCATAAATAATAAATATATGGCCAGGCACGGTGCCTCGCACCTGTAATCCCAGGCCTTTGGGAGGCTGAGGCGGGTGGATCACGAGGTTAGGAGTTCGAGGCCAGCCGGGCCAAGATGGTGAAACCCCGTCTCTACTAAAAAATACAAAAAAAATTAGCCAGGCGCGGTGGCAGGCACCTGTAATCCCAGCTACTCAGGAGACTGAAGCCGAGAATCGCTTGAACCTGGGAGGCGGAGGTTACAGTGAGCTGAGATCGTGCCACTGCACCCCAGCCTGGGTGACAAGAGTAAGACTCTATCTCAAAAATAAATAAATAAATAAATAAATAAATAAATAAAAATAAAAAACTAAATATAGTACATAGGCTGGGCCCGGAGACTCACACCTGTAATCCCAGCACTTTGGGCGACAGAGCGAGACTCTGGCAATGCAATGCAATGCACTACACTACACTACACTACACTACGATACGACACAATACAATACAATACATAAAAAAAAATTTAAAAATTTTAAAAAAATTTTTTTTTTTTTTTTTTTTTGAGACGGAGGCTGGCTCTGTCGCCCAGGCTGGAGTGCAGTGGCCCGATCTCAGCTCACTGCAAGCTCCACCTCCTGGGTTCAGGCCATTCTCCTGCCTCAGCCTCCCAAGTAGCTGGGACTACAGGCGCCCACCACCTCGCCCGGCTAATTTTTTGTATTTTTTAGTAGAGACGGGGTTTCACCATGTTAGCCAGGATGGTCTCAATCTCCAGACCTTGTGATCCACCCGTCTCGGCCTCCCAAAGTGCTGGGATTACAGGCTTGAGCCACCGCGCCTGGCCAAAAATTAAAAAACATAAAAAAAATAAATGAAATGAAATAATAAAATAAAATAAAATACTAAATATAACACATAGGCTGGGCCCAGAGGCTCACACCTGTAATCCCAGCACTTTGGGCGACAGAGCAAGACTCTGTCAATGGAATGGAATGGAATGGAGAATGGAATGGAATGGAGAACGGAATGGAATGGAGAATGGAATGGAATGGAGAATGGAATGGAATGGAGAACGGAATGGAATGGAATGGAGAATGGAATGGAATGGAATGGAGAATGGAATGGAATGGAATGGAGAATGGAATGGAATGGAATGGAGAATGGAATGGAATAGAGAACGGAATGGAATGGAGAGCGGAATGGGGAACGGAATGGAGAACGGAATGGAATGGAGAACGGAATGGAATGGAATGGAGAACGGAATGGAATGGAGAATGGAATGGAGAACGGAATGGAGAATGGAATGGAGAACGGAATAGAATGGAGAATGGAATGGAATGGAAGAATGCAATGGAGAATGGAAGAGAGAATGGAATGGAATGGGGAATGGAGAATGGGGAACGGAATGGAGAATGGAATGGAATGGAGAACAGAATGGAATGGAATGGAACGGAATGGAATGGAATGGAACTGAGAATGGAATGGAATGGAGAACGGAATGGAATGGGGAATGGAGAACGGAATGGAATGGAGAATGGAATGGAATGGAGAACGGAATGGAATGGAAAATGGAATGGAATGGAGAACGGAATGGAGAATGGAATGGAATGGAGAACGGAATGGAATGGAATGGAGAATGGAAGAGAGAATGGAATGGAATGGAGAACGCAATGGAATGGGGAATGGAATGGAGAATGGAGAACGGAATGGAATGGAATGGAACGGAGAATGGAATGGAACGGAATGGAATGGAGTGGAGAACGGAATGGAATGGAGAATGGAATAGAGAACGGAATGGAGAATGGAATGGAATGGAGAACGGAATGGAGAATGGAATGGAATGGAGAATGGAATGGAATGGAGAACGGATTGGAGAATGGAATGGAATGGAGAACGGAATGGAATGGAGAACGGAATGGAATGGAGAACGGAATGGAATGGAATGGAGAACGGAATGGAATGGAATGGAGAACGGAATGGAATGGAATGGAGAACGGAATGGAATGGAGAATGGAATGGAATGGAGAACGGAATGGAATGGAGAATGGAATGGAATGGAGAATGGAATGGAATGGAATGGAGAATGGAATGGAATGGAATGGAATGGAGAATGGAATGGAGAACGGAATGGAATGGAACGGAGAATGGAATGGAATGGAATGGAGAACGGAATGGAATGGAGAACGGAATGGAATGGAGAACGGAATGGAATGGAATGGAGAATGGAATGGAGAACGGAATAGAATGGAGAACAGAATGGAGAATGGAATGGAATGGAAGAATGCAATGGAGAATGGAAGAGAGAATGGAATGGAATGGGGAATGGAATGGAGAATGGGGAACGGAATGGAGAATGGAATGGAATGGAGAACGGAATGGAATGGAGAATGGAATGGAATGGAGAACGGAATGGAATGGGGAATGGAATGGAGAATGGAATGGAGAACGGAATGGAATGGAAGAGAGAATGGAATGGAATGGAGAACGGAATGGAATGGGGAATGGAATGGAGAATGGAGAACGGATGGAGAATGCAATGGAATGGAGAACGGAATGGAATGGAACGGAATGGAATGGAGAATGGAATGGAGTGGAGAACGGAATGGAATGGAGAATGGAATAGAGAACGGAATGGAGAATGGAATGGAATGGAGAACGGAATGGAATGGAATGGAGAACGGAATGGAATGGAATGGAGAATGGAATGGAATGGAGAATGGAATAGAATGGAGAACGGAATGGAATGGAGAATGGAATGGAATGGAATGGAATGGAGAATGGAATGGAATGGAATGGAATGGAATGGAATGGAATGGAGAACGAAATGGAATGGAGAACGAAATGGAATGGAGAATGGAATGGAATGGAGAACGGAATGGAATGGAGAATGGAATGGAGAACGGAATAGAATGGAGAAGAGAATGGAATGGAATGGAAGAATGCAATGGAGAATGGAAGAGAGAACGGAATGGAATGGGGAATGGAATGGAGAATGGGGAACGGAATGGAATGGAATGGAACGGAGAATGGAATGGAACGGAATGGAATGGAGAATGGAATGGAATGGAGAACGGAATGGAATGGAATGGAATGGAGAATGGAATGGAGAACGGAATGGAATGGAGAATGGAATGGAATGGAAGAGAGAATGGAATGGAATGGAGAACGGAATGGAATGGGGAATGGAATGGAGAATGGAGAACGGATGGAGAATGCAATGGAATGGAGAACGGAATGGAATGGAACGGAATGGAATGGAGAATGGAATAGAGAACGGAATGGAGAATGGAATGGAATGGAAGAATGCAATGGAGAATGGAAGAGAGAACGGAATGGAATGGGGAATGGAATGGAGAATGGGGAACGGAATGGAATGGAATGGAATGGAGAATGGAATGGAACGGAATGGAATGGAGAATGGAATGGAATGGAGAACGGAATGGAATGGAGAATGGAATGGAATGGAATGGAGAATGGAATGGAGAACGGAATGGAATGGAGAACGGAATGGAATGGAAGAGAGAATGGAATGGAATGGAGAACGGAATGGAATGGGGAATAGAATGGAGAATGGAGAACGGATGGAGAATGCAATGGAATGGAGAACGGAATGGAATGGAAAGGAATGGAATGGAGAATGGAATAGAGAACGGAATGGAGAATGGAATGGAATGGAGAATGGAATGGAGAATGGAATGGAGTGGAGAACGGAATGGAATGGAGAATGGAATAGAGAACGGAATGGAAAATGGAATGGAATGGAGAACGGAATGGAATGGAGAATGGAATGGAATGGAATGGAGAATGGAATGGAGAATGGAATGGAGAACGGAATGGAATGGAAGAGAGAATGGAATGGAATGGAGAACGGAATGGAATGGGGAATAGAATGGAGAATGGAGAACGGATGGAGAATGCAATGGAATGGAGAACGGAATGGAATGGAAAGAAATGGAATGGAGAATGGAATAGAGAACGGAATGGAGAATGGAATGGAATGGAGAATGGAATGGAGAATGGAATGGAGTGGAGAACGGAATGGAATGGAGAATGGAATAGAGAACGGAATGGAAAATGGAATGGAATGGAGAACGGAATGGAATGGAGAATGGAATGGAATGGAATGGAGAATGGAATGGAATGGAATGGAGAATGGAATGGAATGGAGAACGGAATGGAATGGAGAATGGAATGGAATGGAATGGAGAATGGAATGGAGAACGGAATGGAATGGAAGAGAGAATGGAATGGAATGGAGAACGAAATGGAATGGGGAATGGAATGGAGAATGGAGAACGGATGGAGAATGCAATGGAATGGAGAACGGAATGGAATGGAACGGAATGGAATGGAGAATGGAATGGAATGGAGAATGGAATGGAGTGGAGAACGGAATGGAATGGAGAATGGAATAGAGAACGGAATGGAGAATGGAATGGAATGGAGAACGGAATGGAGAATGGAATGGAATGGAGAATGGAATGGAATGGAATGGAGAATGGAATGGAATGGAGAAGGGAATGGAATGGAGAACGGAATGGAATGGAGAATGGAATGGAGAACAGAATGGTGAATGGAATGAAATGGAGAATGGAATGGAATGGAGAATGGAATGGAGAACGGAATGGAATGCAGAACGGAATGGAATGGAGAACGGAATGGAATGGAGAAAGGAATGGAGAAGGGAATGGAATGGAGAAGGGAATGGAATGGAGAACGGAATGGAATGGAGAACGGAATGGAATGGAGAACGGAATGGAATGGAGAATGGAATGGAGAATGGAATGGAATGGAGAACGGAATAGAATGGAGAAGAGAATGGAATGGAATGGAAGAATGCAATGGAGAATGGAAGAGAGAACGGAATGGAATGGGGAATGGAATGGAGAATGGGGAACGGAATGGAATGGAATGGAATGGAACGGAATGGAATATGGAATGGAATGGAGAACGGAATGGAATGGAGAATGGAATGGAATGGAATGGAGAACGGAATGGAATGGAGAATGGAATGGAGAACGGAATGGAATGGAAGAGAGAATGGAATGGAATGGAGAACGGAATGGAATGGGGAATGGAATGGAGAATGGAGAACGGATGGAGAATGCAATGGAATGGAACGGAATGGAATGGAGAATGGAATAGAGAACGGAATGGAGAATGGAATGGAATGGAAGAATGCAATGGAGAATGGAAGAGAGAACGGAATGGAATGGGGAATGGAATGGAGAATGGAGAACGGAATGGAATGGAATGGAACGGAGAATGGAATGGAACGGAATGGAATGGAGAATGGAATGGAATGGAGAATGGAATGGAATGGAGAACGGAATGGAATGGAGAATGGAATGGAATGGAATGGAGAATGGAATGGAGAATGAAATGGAATGGAGAATGGAATGGAGAACGGAATGGAATGGAAGAGAGAATGGAATGGAATGGAGAACGAAATGGAATGGGGAATGGAATGGAGAATGGAGAACGGATGGAGAATGCAATGGAATGGAGAACGGAATGGAATGGAACGGAATGGAATGGAGAATGGAATGGAATGGAGAATGGAATGGAGTGGAGAACGGAATGGAATGGAGAATGGAATAGAGAAAGGAATGGAATGGAATGGAGAACGGAATGGAGAATGGAATGGAATGGAGAATGGAATGGAATGGAGAAGGGAATGGAATGGAGAACGGAATGGAATGGAGAATGGAATGGAGAACGGAATGGTGAATGGAATGAAATGGAGAATGGAATGGAATGGAGAACGGAATGGAGAATGGAATGGAGAACGGAATGGAATGCAGAACGGAATGGAATGGAGAACGGAATGGAATGGAGAAAGGAATGGAGAAGGGAATGGAATGGAGAACGGAATGGAATGGAGAACGGAATGGAATGGAGAATGGAATGGAGAACGGAATGGAATGGAGAATGGAATGGAATGGAGAACGGAATGGAATGGAGAACGGAATGGAATGGAGAATGGAATGGAGAACGGAATGGAATGGAGAACGGAATGGAGAAGGGAATGGAATGGAGAATGGAATGGAATGGAATGGAATGGAATGGAGAATGGAATAGAGAATGGAATGGAATGGAGAACGGAATGGAATGGAATGGAGAATGGAATGGAATGAAATGGAGAATGGAACGGAATGGAATGGAGAACGGAATGGAATGGAGAACGGAATGGAATGGAGAATGGAATGGAATGGAATGGTGAACGGAATGGAATGGAACGGAGAATGGAATGGAACAGAATGGAATGGAGAACGGAATGGAATGGAGACGGAATGGTGAACGGAATGAAATGGATAACGGAATGGAATGGAGAACGGAATGGAGAATGGAATGGAATGGAGAAGGGAATGGAATGGAGAATGGAATGGAATGGAGAACGGAATGGTGAACGGAATGAAATGGAGAATGGAATGGAGAACGGAATGGAATGCAGAATGGAATGGAATGGAGAAAGGAATGGAATGGAGAAAGGAATGGAGAAGGGAATGGAATGGAGAATGAAATGGAGAACGGAATGGAATGGAGAACGGAATGGAATGGAGAACGGAATGGAATGGAGAATGGAATGGAGAACGGAATGGAATGGAGAATGGAATGGAGAACGGAATGGAGAATGGAATGGAATGGAGAATGGAATGGAATGGAATGGAGAATGGAATGGAATGGAATGGAGAACGAAATGGAATGGAGAACGAAATGGAATGGAGAACGGAATGGAATGGAGAACGGAATGGAATGGAGAATGGAATGGAGAGCGGAATAGAATGGAGAAGAGAATGGAATGGAATGGAAGAATGCAATGGAGAATGGAAGAGAGAACGGAATGGAATGGGGAATGGAATGGAGAATGGGGAACGGAATGGAATGGAATGGAACGGAGAATGGAATGGAACGGAATGGAATATGGAATGGAATGGAGAACGGAATGGAATGGAGAATGGAATGGAATGGAATGGAGAACGGAATGGAATGGAGAATGGAATGGAGAACGGAATGGAATGGAAGAGAGAATGGAATGGAATGGAGAACGGAATGGAATGGGGAATGGAATGGAGAACGGAATGGAATGGGGAATGGAACGGAGAATGGAGAACGGATGGAGAATGCAATGGAATGGAGAACGGAATGGAATGGAACGGAATGGAATGGAGAATGGAATAGAGAACGGAATGGAGAATGGAATGGAATGGAAGAATGCAATGGAGAATGGAAGAGAGAACGGAATGGAATGGGGAATGGAATGGAGAATGGGGAACGGAATGGAATGGAATGGAACGGAGAATGGAATGGAACGGAATGGAATGGAGAATGGAATGGAATGGAGAACGGAATGGAATGGAGAATGGAATGGAATGGAATGGAGAATGGAATGGAGAACGGAATGGAATGGAAGAGAGAATGGAATGGAATGGAGAACGGAATGGAATGGGGAATAGAATGGAGAATGGAGAACGGATGGAGAATGCAATGGAATGGAGAACGGAATGGAATGGAAAGGAATGGAATGGAGAATGGAATAGAGAACGGAATGGAGAATGGAATGGAATGGAGAATGGAATGGAGTGGAGAACGGAATGGAATGGAGAATGGAATAGAGAACGGAATGGAGAATGGAATGGAATGGAGAACGGAATGGAATGGAGAACGGAATGGAATGGAGAACGGAATGGAATGGAGAATGGAATGGAATGGAATGGAGAATGGAATGGAATGGAGAATGGAATGGAATGGAGAATGGAATGGAAAACGGAATGGAATGGAACAGAATGGAATGGAGAACGGAATGGAATGGAGAACAGAATGGAATGGAGAACGGAATGGAGAATGGAATGGAATGGAGAATGGAATGGAGAACGGAATAGAATGGAGAAGAGAATGGAATGGAATGGAAGAATTCAATGGAGAATGGAAGAGAGAATGGAATGGAATGGAGAACGGAATGGAATGGGGAATGGAATGGAGAATGGGGAACGGAATGGAATAGAGAACGGAATGGAAAATGGAATGGAATGGAGAACGGAATGGAATGGAGAATGGAATGGAATGGAGAACAGAATGGAATGGAGAATGGAATGGAATGGAGAATGGAATGGAGAACGGAATGGAATGGAAGAGAGAATGGAATGGAATGGAGAACGAAATGGAATGGGGAATGGAATGGAGAATGGAGAACGGATGGAGAATGCAATGGAATGGAGAACGGAATGGAATGGAACGGAATGGAATGGAGAATGGAATGGAATGGAGAATGGAATGGAGTGGAGAACGGAATGGAATGGAGAATGGAATAGAGAACGGAATGGAGAATGGAATGGAATGGAGAACGGAATGGAGAATGGAATGGAATGGAGAATGGAATGGAATGGAATGGAGAATGGAATGGAATGGAGAAGGGAATGGAATGGAGAACGGAATGGAATGGAGAATGGAATGGAGAACAGAATGGTGAATGGAATGAAATGGAGAATGGAATGGAATGGAGAACGGAATGGAGAATGGAATGGAGAACGGAATGGAATGCAGAACGGAATGGAATGGAGAACGGAATGGAATGGAGAAAGGAATGGAGAAGGGAATGGAATGGAGAACGGAATGGAATGGAGAACGGAATGGAATGGAGAATGGAATGGAGAACGGAATGGAATGGAGAATGGAATGGAGAATGGAATGGAATGGAGAACGGAATGGAATGGAGAATGGAATGGAGAACGGAATGGAATGGAGAACGGAATGGAGAAGGGAATGGAATGGAGAATGGAATGGAATGGAATGGAGAATGGAATAGAGAATGGAATGGAATGGAGAACGGAATGGAATGGAATGGAATGGAGAACGGAATGGAATGGAGAACGGAATGGAATGGAGAATGGAATGGAATGAAGAATGGAATGGAATGGAATGGTGAACGGAATGGAATGGAACGGAGAATGGAATGGAACAGAATGGAATGGAGAACCGAATGGAATGGAGACGGAATGAAATGGATAACGGAATGGAATGGAGAACGGAATGGAGAATGGAATGGAATGGAGAAGGGAATGGAATGGAGAATGGAATGGAATGGAGAACGGAATGGTGAACGGAATGAAATGGAGAATGGAATGGAGAACGGAATGGAATGCAGAATGGAATGGAATGGAGAAAGGATGGAATGGAGAAAGGAATGGAGAAGGGAATGGAATGGAGAATGGAATGGAGAACGGAATGGAATGGAGAACGGAATGGAATGGAGAACGGAATGGAATGGAGAATGGAATGGAGAACGGAATGGAATGGAGAACGGAATGGAATGGAGAATGGAATGGAGAACGGAATGAAATGGAGAAGGGAATGGAATGGAGAATGGAATGGAATGGAATGGAGAATGGAATAGAGAATGGAATGGAGAATGGAATGGAATGGAGAACGGAATGGAATGGAATGGAATGGAGAATGGAATGGAATGGAGAACAGAATGGAATGGAATGGAATGGAGAATGGAATGGAATGGAGAATGGAATGGAATGGAGAACGGAATGGAATGGAGAACGGAATGGAATGGAGAATGGAATGGAATGGAGAATGGAATGGAGAACGGAATGGAATGCAATGGAGAATGGAATGAAATGGAGAACGGAATGGAATGGAGAATGGAATGGAATGGAGAATGGAATGGGGAACGGAATGGAATGGAGAATGGAATGGATAACGGAATGGAATGGAGAATGGAATGGAATGGAGAACGGAATGGAATGGAGAATGGAATGGAATGGAGAACGGAATGGAATGGAGAATGGAATGGAGAACGGAATGGAGAACGGAATGGAATGGAGAACGGAACGGAATGGAAGACGGAATGCAGAACGGAATGGAGAACGGAATGGAATGGAGAACGGAATGGAATGGAGAATGGAATGGAGAACGGAATGGAATGGAGAATGGAATGGAATGGAGAATGGAATGGAGAACGGAATGGAATGCAATGGAGAACGGAATGGAATGGAGAATGGAATGGAATGGAGAATGGAATGGAGTACGGAATGGAATTGAGAATGGAACGGAATGGAGAACGGAACGGAATGGAGAACAGAACGGAATGGAGAACGGAACGGAATGGAGAACGGAATGGAGAACGGAATGGGGAACGGAATGGAAAGGAGAACGGAATGGAATGGAGAATGGAATGGATAACGGAATGGAATGGAGAATGGAATGGAATGGAGAACGGAATGGAATGGAATGGAATGGAGAATGGAATGGAATGGAGAACGGAATGGAATGGAATGGAATGGAGAATGGAATGGAGAACGGAATGGAGAACGGAACGGAATGGATAACGGAACGGAATGGAGAACTGAATGGAATGGAGAATGGAACGGAATGGAGAACGGAACGGAATGGAGAAGGAATGGAATGGAGAACGGAATGGAATGGGGAACGGAATGGAGAATGGAATGGAATGGAGAATGGAATGGAATGGAGAATGGAATGGAGAACGGAATGGAATGGGGAATGGAATGGAGAATGGAATGGAATGGAGAACGTAATGGAATGGGGAACGGAATGGAATGGAGAATGGAATGGAGAACGGAATGGAATGGGGAACGGAATGGAGAATGAAATGGAATGGAGAACGGAATGGAATGGAGAACGGAATGGAATGTCTCAATAAATGAATAAATAAATAAATATTTATGTTCCACTGGGCCCCTGTATCCACAAGCGTTACACGTGCGATCCAACGACCCGTGGATCAAAAATATTTGAGTAACTTGCATTGAATTTGTAGATCACTAAAAAAGAAAACAGAAAGTTCAAGAAAAAAATAAAAATAACCACACAACAATAAAAATAATAGAAATAAAACACAATAGACCGCATAAGGTCTAAAATTTTTGTTCTTTTTTTTTGAGACGGAGTCTCACACTGTCGCCCAGGCTGCAGTGCAGTGGCACGATCTCGGCTCACTGCAACCTCCGCCTCCCAGATTTACGCCATTCTCCTGCCTCAGCCTCCCGAGTAGCTGGGACTACAGGTGCCCGCCACCTCGCCCGGCTAGTTTTTGTATTTTTAGTAGAGACGGGGTTTCAGCATGTTGGTCAGGCTGGTCTCGAACTCCTGACCTTGTGATCCGCCCGCCTTGGCCTCCCAAAGTCCTGGGATGACAGGTGCGAGCCACTGCGCCCGGCCTTTTTTCTTTTTCTTTTTTTTAACGATCCCTGCGTTCTGTGGCATTATCAGAGATTTTTTTGCCCGTCCCAAGGCCCCAGAGTGCAACTTCCCAAAAATCAGGGATGTCCAGGGCGGGGGTGGTGGGGGGAACGGGTGAACGGTTTACCTTTTGGATCCGAAGCTCATAGCGGAATTTGCGATTGAAATGACTTTTCATTTTCCAGTGCATGAAGGAATGTGTCTCATTACACTCTCCAGTCATGTTGGGTGGAGTTAATCTCTCTAACAATGAGAAAAGCACTTTTAGCAGTAAAAATCAATTCTTTTTTTTTTCTAGAGATACTTCACACAGGACTGAGCCGTGCTGGGGGCACTGGGGGAAGTGACCCTCCTTAGGATTTGCATCCTGGGAACCCCACTGTCCTGGGAGCAGCCTTGAGCACCACCCTTTTGGTCACTTCAGTACCAGCTTTTCTGAGGATTGGCAGGTGCACATCTTTGTCCCTGCCCCCTCCATCTCTGGGCTCAGCCCCGCTGGGCAGCCTGGCCCACTCCCCACCCCTGCCCAGCGCCAACCCCCACTCCCCATGCCCCCTCTGCCCGCCTACAGCCCACTGCAGCCTTGAGGGCCCTCTCCGCAGCATTCAGGATGGGCCCTCCAGAGACTCCTGCACTTTTGGCCTGTACATATCCTTCTGGAGCTGCCACTTCCCGGCTTCTCTCCTCCCGCCCATCCCCACCTCAGCCCCCTGAGGGGATGTCCCGCCACTCCCAGCGGCCCAGGGCATCCTCCACGTCCAGGGAACCCCAGGCACTTCCACATTCTCAGGCCAGCGCAGCCCTGTGTCTCCGGCTGTCTGTCTGGGTCTCCCCTGGGCCCCTGGAAGCAAGTCCAGCCCTGGCCCCCGCCTCCTTCTCCCCCTCCTCCTGCTCTCCTGTTCTTTCTCCCCTTCCCTACCCTCCTCCCCCTCCACTCCTCCTCTTCCTCTCCCTCCTTTTTCTACCCCTTCTCTCTCTCCTGCCCATTCTCCTTGTCACCCTCCTCTTCCCCTCTCCTTTCTCCTCCTCCTCCCCTGCTTATTCTCCTCCTCCTCCTCTTTTTCTTCCTCCTGTTCCTTCTTCCTTCTGCCCCTCCTCCTCCTTTTTCCTCCCCTTCCTCCATCCTCTCCCCTCCTTCTCCCTCCTCCTCTCTTCCCTTCTCCCCCTCCACCCTCCTCCCCCTCCTTTTCCTCCCTCTCCTCCTCCTCCCCTGCCCATTCTCCTCCTTTTTCTTCCTCCTCTCTTCCTGCTCCTTCTTCCTTCTGCCCCTCCTCCTCCTTTTTCCTCCCCCTCCTGCTCCCCTTCCTCCATCCTCTCCCCTCCTTCTCCCTCCTCCTCTCTTCTCTTCTCCTCCCTCCACCCCCTCCTTTTTCTCCCTCTCCTCCTCCTCCCTTGCCCATTCTCCTCCTTCTCCTCCCACTCCTTCTGCCCCCCTCCTCGTCCCTCCCTCTCCTGCTCTCCTTCCTCCACCCTCCCCTCCTCCCTCCTCCTCTCTTCCCTCCTCCACCACCACCCTCCTCCCCCTCCTTTTCCTCCCTCTCTTCCTCCTGTCCTTTCTCCTCCTCCTCCCCCTCCTCAGCTCACTACCCTCATACCCCACCTTCTCTGTCTTCCCCTCCCTCCCCCTCCTACTCCTCTCCATTCTCCTTCCTCTCTTCTCTCTCCTCTTCCTCCTCCACCCTCTCCTCCTCCTCCTCCTTTCTGCCTCTTGTTCTTTCTTCTCCTCCTCCTCCTTCCCTCCCCATCTCCACCTCCTCCCCCTCCTTTCCCTCCGTCGTCTTCTCTTCCTCCTCCTCCTCCTCTTCCTGTTTCCTCTTTTCTTCCTTCTCCTCCTCTTCCCCCTGCTCATGTTCTTCCTCTCCTCCCTTCTCTTCTCCTTGTCCTTCTCCTCCTCTTCCTCATTTCCCCCTCCTCTTCCAAGGTATCCAAGCACCCTCCCCGTGGGGTCAGGGCACGTCCGCTCTGGGCATATTGACATTCTCACCACCTGGGAGGTTCCCCGGAGCTCGGATGTTGTGGACTGAAAGTGTGTGTCCTCCTGTGTTGAAGCCCTGACCCCTGGTTGGACGGTGTTAGAAGGTAGGGCCTTTGGGAGGTGACTGGGGTGGGCTGAAGTTATGAGGGTGGACCGCTATGATGGGGGGGTACCATGACCCGTGATGGAACCCATGATGAGGGATTCCATGACTCATGATGGAACCTATGATGGGGGCTCCCATGACCCATGACCCATCATGGGGGCTCCCATGACCCACAATGGAGGCTCCCATGACCCATGGTTGCGGGGGGTCCCATGACTCATGATAGGACCCAGAAGGGATCCTGTGACCCATGATGGAACCCATGATGAGGGATCCTATGACCCATGATGGAACCCAAGATGAGGGATCCTATGACCTATGATGGAACCCATGATGAGGGATCCTATGACCCATGATGGAACCCATGATGAGGGATCCTGTGACCCATGATGGGACCCATGATGAGGGATCCTATGACCCATGATGGAACCCATGATGAGGGATCCTATGACCCATGATGGAACCCATGATGAGGGATCCTATGATCTATGATGGGACCCATGATGAGGGATCCTGTGACCCATAATGAAACCCATAATGAGGGATCCTATGACCTATGATGGGGGATTCTATGACTCATGATGGAACCCATGATGGGGGCTCTCATGACCCATGATGGGGGGGATCCCATGGCTCATGATAGGACCCATGATGAGGGATCCTATGACCCATGATGGGGGGGGGTCCCATGACCCATGATGGGACCATGATGAGGGATCCCATGACTCATGGTGGAACCCATGATGGGGGATCCAATGATGCATGATGGGACCTATGATTGGGGATCCTATGACCCATGATGGGGGTGTTGCATGACCCATGATGGGACCCATGACGGGGGATCCTATGACCTATGATGGGACTCATGACAGGGGATCCTATGACCCATGCTGGGAGGGGTCCTATGACCCATGATGGGGGATCCTATGACCTGTGATGGGACCCATGATGGGGGATCCTATGACCCCTGATGGAACCCATGACAGGGGATCCTATGACCAATGATGGAACCCATAATGAGGGGTTCTATGACCCATGCTGGGAGGGGTCCTATGACCCATGATGGAATCCATGATAAGGGATCACATAACTCAGGGTGGAACCCATGATCAGGGGTCCCCTAACTCTTGGTGGGACCCATGACGGGGGCTCCTATGACCTATGACGGGACCCACGATGGGGGTGACTCATGATGGGACCCGTGACAGGGGATCCTATGACCCGTGACAGGACCCATGACGGTGTGAGTGCCCTTCTAACAAGAGACCCCAGAACTTCATCTCTCTCTCTCTCTACCATATGAAGACATAGTGAGAAGATGACCCTCTGCAAGCCAGGAGGAGACCTCCCTAGGAGCCCAGTCGGCCAGCACCCTGACCTCCAACGTGCAGCCTCTGGAAATGCGAGAGGCCAGTGTCTATGTGTGGGCCCACCCGGTCCGTGGGATGTGGCCTGAGGCTAAAACCGTGGCCTCGCAGAGCTGAGGGTGGGAGGGAATGTCGTGGGCTACTCACCAATCTGTGAAAAGAAGACAAACTTATCTGTGCAGGGGATACTGACGGCTGCGCTCCTGCCCCTCACCAGGATGTGGGAACTTTGAGAACCGCGGGAGAGTCGAGCGATGTCATCGAACCGACACCCGATCTGTGTTCCCCGAGCATCCGTTTTGTAGTGAAGGCACCTGTACTGTTCGTGGCTGCTGCGGTAAGCGGTAAGGTTGCGGGACGACCGTGCCCCGAAGGCCTGCACCGGGGACAGCCCGACCTGCCCAAGGGCACACCTACTTGGGATTGTTCAAGTACAGGTCGTACTGGACGTCAGCGGGGGCCGCCGGGCCTACCACCCAGCTGCAGCTCAAGAAATCCACGTCATGAACCCAGCAGGTCAGATTCTCTGCGCCTGCCCGAGGCGTCCCACCTGGGTTCACAAACATAAAAGAAAACTCGAATCGGGACCAGGTGTGGGGGCTCACACCTGTCACCCCAGCACTTTGGGAGGCCCATGCGGGTGGATCACCTGAGGTCAGGAGTTCGAGACCAGCCTGGCCAATGTAGTGAAACCCCGTCTCTACTAAAAATACAAATATTAGCCGGGCGTGGTGGCTCACGCCTGTCATCCCAGCACTTTAGGAGGCCGAGGCGGTTGGATCACCTGAGGTCAGGAGTTCGAGACCGGCCTGGCCAACATGGAGAAACCCCGTCTCTAATAAAAATATAAAAGAATTAGCCAGGTGTGATGTTGGGCCCCTGTCATCCCAGCTACTAGGGAGGCTGAGGCAGGAGAATTTCTTGCACCCGGGAGGCAGAGGTTGCAAGAAGCCGAGATCGCATTAGTGCACTCCAGCCTGGGCGACAGAGGGAGACTCTGTCTCAAAAAAATAAATAAATAAATAAATAAAATTCTAATCGCTTTTTAGAGTGCCTTTCGTATTCTGAGACCATGGAGGATACACAAGCAATTGTAAAAAAATAGTAATAATACAGAGACATCCTAGACATTCTTTTATTTATTCATTTTTATACAGAGTCTCGCTCTGTCGACCAGGCTGGAGTGCAATGGTGCGATCTCAGCTCACTGCAACCCCTGCCTCCCGGGTTCAAGCGATTCTCCTGCCTCAGCCTTCTGAGTAGCTGAGATTACAGGCACCTGCCACCACACCCGGCTAATTTTGTATATTTAGTAGAGACGGGATTTCACCATGTTGGCCAGGCTGGTCTCGAACTCCCAACCTCAGGTGATCCACCTGCCTCGGCCTCCCAAAGTGCTGGAATGACAGGCATGAGCCCCCACACCGAACCTCCCCAGGGAGCACTTTTACAGCCAAACCCACCTCTCTCCAGCTCTCGCTCCTGCTTATATCCCTGCAAACCAGGAGACTGTTTTCTATTTATAAAATGTTGCCATTTCAAGACAGTTGTATAAATGAAATCACTCTGTGTGTTACACTCTGGCGTGCTCTTTTTTTCCAACTCAGCATAACTCCCTGGGAATCTATTAAACTTAAAAATAATTAACTCGAGGCCAGGCACAGTCGTTCACGCCTATAATCCCAGCACTTTGGGAGGCCGAGGTGGGCGGATCACCTGAGGTCGGAAGATTGAGACCAGCCTGGCCAACATGGTGAAACCCCGTCTCTACTAAAAATACAAAAATTAGCCAGGCGTGGTGGCAGGTGCCTGTCATCCCAGCTACTCGGGAGGCTGAGGTGGGAGGATCACTTGAGCCTAGGAGTTTGAGACCAGCTTAGGTAACATAGCAACACCCCATCTCTATTTAAGGCGGGGCGTGGTGGCTCACCCCTGTACTCGCAGCACTTTGGGAGGATGAGGCAGGCAGATCACGAGGTCAGGAGTTTGGATCAGCCTGACCAACATGGTGAAACCCCATCTCGACTGAAAATACAAAATTAGCCAGGTATAGTGGCGGGCGCCTATAATCCCAGCTACTCAGGAGGCTGAGGCAGGAGAATCGCCTGAACCCGGGACGCGGAGAAAGAGAAAGAGAAAGACAGAGGGAAAGAGAAAGAGCAACAGAGAGAAGGAAGGAAGGGAGGGAGGGAGGGAAGGAAGGAAGAAGAGGAGAGGAGAGAAGGAAAGAAGGGAGTGAGGCAGGGAGGGAAAGAAAGAGAAAGAAGGAAGGAAGGAAGAAGGAAGGAAAGAAAGAAAAGAAAAGAGAAAATAAAAGAAAGGAAGGAGAGAAGAAGAGAAGGAAAGAAGGGAGTAAGGCAGGGAGGGAAAGAAAGAGAAAGAGAAGGAAGGAAGAAGGAAAGGAAAGGAAGGAATGGAAGGAAGGAAGGAAAGAAAGAAAAGAAAAGAGAAAGGAAAGAGAGAAGAGGAGAAAGAAAGGAGTGAGGCAGGGAGGGAAATAGAAAGAAGGAAGGAAGAAGGAAAGGAAAGAAAGGAAGGGAAGGAAGAAGGAAGGAAAGAAAGAAAAGCAAAGAGAAAAAAGGAAGGAAGGAAGGAGAGAAGAGAAGGAAAGAAGGGAGTGAGGCAGGGAGGGAAAGAAACAGAGAAGGAAGGAAGGAAGAAGGAAAGGAAAGAAAGGAAGGAACGGAAGGAAGAAGGAAGGAAGAAAAGAAAGAAAAAGGAAGGAGAGAAGAAGAGAAGGAAAGAAGGGAGTGAGGCAGGAGGGAAAGAGAGAAGGAAGGAAGGAAAGAAGGAAAGGAAAGAAAGGAAGGAACGGAAGGAAGAAGGAAGGAAGGAAAGAAAAAGGAAGGAGAGAAGAAGAGAAAGAAAGAAGGGAGTGAGGCAGGAGGGAAAGAGAGAAGGAAGGAAGGAAAGGAAAGAAAGGAAGGAACGGAAGGAAGGAAAGAAAAAAGGAAGGAAGGAAGGAGAGAAGAGAAGGAAAGAAGGGAGTGAGGCAGGGAGGGAAAGAAAGAGAAAGAGAAGGAAGGAAGAAGGAAAGGAAAGGAAGGAACGGAAGGAAGAAGGAAGGAAAGAAAAAAGAGAAAAGGAAGGAAGGAAGGAGAGAAGAAGAGAAAGAAAGAAGGGAGTGAGGCAGGGAGGGAAAGAAAGGGAAGGAAGGAAGGAAGAAGCAAAGGAAAGGAAGGAAGAAGGAAGGAAAGAAAAAAGAAAGGAAGGAAGGAGAGAAGAAGAGAAGGAAAGAAGGGAGTGAGGCAGGGAGGGAAAGAAAGAGAAAGAGAAGGAAGGAAGGAAGACAGATAAGGCAGACACAGGGAGGGAGAGAGGAGAGAGGGAGGGAACAGACGGAAAGAACAGACACACAATGAACATTTTTCTCACTGTTCTCAGGGAAGAGGATCCACGTGGAGAACGGGGGACTGGCCACTCGGACGGTGTAGTTGGTCACTTCACATAAGGAAATGGCTCCGAACTGGCAATAGCTGTTGTTCATTGCCTGAGAGAGACACGGGAATGTGACGGCTGCGGGGAGACCATGCTGAATTTGATGCTAAGGATGTTCGGATGTTTCCTGAGGTCGAATTTCGCTCTTGTCGCCCAGGCTGGAGTGCAGTGGCGCGATCTCGGCCCACCGCAGCCTCTCCCTCCCGGGTCCAAGCCATTCTCCTGCTTCAACCTCCCAAGTACCTGGGATTACAGGTGGCCGCCACCACGCCCGGCTAATTTTTAAAGTATATTTTTGGGTAGACAACAGGGTTTCACCACGTTAGCCAGGCTGGTCTCGAACTTCTGACCTCAGGTGATCCGCCCGCCTCGGCCTCCCAAAGTGCTGGGATGACAGACGTGAGCCACTGCGCCCGGACAAAATTTCCTTAGTTTTTTTTTTTTTTCCCCCCCAACATTTGTGGTTCTAGATAAACTTGAGAGTCAGTTGGCCACGGTATATGGTAAAATTGCCTTGGGGTTCTAAACTGTTTAATCTCTACTCTCCAAAATCACATATGGAAGCCCTAATGTTCAATTGTGACCGTATTTGGAGCTGGAGTCTTTAAAGAGGCGATTCGGGTAAAATGAGGTCATTAGGGTGGGCCCTGATCCAATAGGACTGGTGTCGTTATAAGAAGAGGAGATGAAGACACAGACACACACAGAGGGATGACCCTGTGAGGACACAGGAAGAAGACGGCGTCTCCAAGTCCAGGAGGGAGGCCTCAGGAGGAACCAGCCCTGCCCACACCTGGATCTCAGACCTCCAGCCTCCAGGACTGTGGGAGAATCAATGTCTGTTGTTTAGGCGTCCTGGGCTGTGGGACTTTGTAATGGTGGCCCGAGCAGACGCATAAAGGCCTGTGATTTGAATTGTATTGAACAGACATAGCACTTGGAGGGGACGAAATGGGTTCTCAAGGAAACGTGTTCCTTTACCACAAGACACTGACTTGGAAATCGCTCACATTCTCACCTGGGCCGCCCCGTGAGGTCTGGCCCTGTTCTCCAACCCTGAGAACGCAGGTGATGACAAGCTGGGGGATTTGGAAGGATTTCGGGATGAGAACCATGTTTCCTGAGCACACACTTTTGTTTTTTGTTTTGGTTTGTTTTGTTTGAGACGGATGTTTGCTCTTGTCGCCCAGGCTGGAGTGCAGTGGCGCGATCTCAGCTCACTGCAACCTCCGCCTCCCAGGTTCAAGCGATTCTCCTGCCTCAGCCTCCTGAATAGCTGGGATGACAGGCATCTGCCACCACGTCTGGCTGATTTTTATTTTTATTTTTCAAGAGAAGGTCTCGCTTTGTCACCAGGCTGGAGTGCAATGGCACAATCTCGGCTCACTGCAACCTCCGCCTCCCGGGTTCAAGCGATTCTCCTGCCTCAGCCTCCCGAGTAGCTGGGATTACAGGCACCTGCCACCACGCCTGGCTAATTTTTATATTTTTAGTAGAGACGGGCTTTTGCCACATTGGCCAGGCTGGTCTCGAACTCCTGGCCTCAGGTGATCCATCCGCCTCGGCTTCCCAAAGTGCTGGGATGACAGGCGTGAGCCACCACGCCCAGTTAATTTTCGTATTTTTAGTGGAGACATGGTTTTGCCATGTTGGCCAGGCTGGTTTCGAACTCCTGACCTCAAATGATCCACCTGCTTTCGCCTCCCAAGGTGCTAGGATTATAGGCGCCCGCCACCACACCTAATTTTTTTTTGTATTGTTAGTAGAGACAGGGTTTCACTATGTTGGCCAGGCTGGTCTCGAACTCCTGACCTCAGGTGATCCACCCACCTCAGCTTCCCAAAGTGCTGGGATTACAGGTGTGAACCACGGTGCCTGGTCCTCTCTCTCTCTCTTTTTGAGACACAGTCTGTCTCTCTCACCCAGGCTGGAGTGCAGTGGCGCGATCTCGGCTCACTGCAACCTCCGCTTCCTAGATTCAAACGATCCTCCCGCCTCAGGCTCCCGAGTAGCTGGGAATTACGGGCATGAGCCACCACGCCCAGCTAATTTTCCTATTTTTAGTAGAGACGGGGTTTCACCATGTTGGTCAGACTGTTCTCGAACCCCTGACCTCAGGTGATCCGCCCGCCTCGACCTCCCAAAGTGCTGGGATGACGGGCGTGAGCCACCGCACCCAGCGTGCGGTTTGGTTTTCCACCAGTCATAGGTTAGCCTCGTTTCATTTTCACGTCCACCCTGTCCAGTGTGTGCCACCTTGGATATCCCACGGATGGGGAACCAGGCCCTCCAAACTCACTTCAAATCCCACAGCTGGCTTCGGGGCAGAACCCAGGTACTTATGACAACAGTGACGGGAGCAGTACTGGTTCTCAGATTCCTGCGGGAGACGGAAACGTCTCGTTTGTCAACCGTAGAGAATAGGATTTACCGGCATAGAATAGTCGGTGCCTTTGATACACTCCACGTCGGTCACGTTTCTGTTCAGGTCCCACATCAACTGCTGAGCCTTTTCTTTCATCCTTAGATTCCTGATTGGTGCATTTGGATCTAAAACGGTGACAGGTTGGAGTTAGAAGAGATACACACAAATCTTTTTTTTTTTTTTTGGAGACGGAGTCTCGCTCTGTCGCCCAGTCTGGAGTGCAGTGGTGCGATCTTGGCTCACTGCAAGGTCCGCCTCCTGGGTTCACGCCATTCTCCTGCCTCAGCCTCCCGAGTAGCTGGGATAATAGGTGCCCGCCACCGCACCCGGCTAATTTTTTGTATTTTTAGTAGAGACGGGGTTTTACCGTGTTGGCCAGGCTGGTTTTGAACTCCTGACCTCAAGTGATCCACCCGCCTCAGCCTCCCAAAGTGCTGGGATGACAGGCGTGAGCCACCGCGCCCGGCCGGTAAAAGGCAATATTCTATCACATTTTGCTGGTCACCCGGGCGAGAAACATACATCAGATATTTCTCCAGGGGTTTATCTCTGATCGGCCACTTAGAAAACTTGAGGAAATGACTCTGTAAACTGTAAAGGATCTTCAGTGGTTATCAAGGTCAACAACCTTGGTCTGATAAGCAAGACCAAAACAGAAGAACATTTAGACTTCTGACATTATTTTCCCCTAACTTTGAAGCATAATTTATTCCTTCAAACAAACTCACTGAGAAAAAAATTCTTATAAGACTATTATTTATTTACTAATTTATTTATTTATTTACTTATTTATTTATTTATTTAGAGATAGAGTCTCGCTCTGTCTCCCAGGCTGAAATGCAATGGCACGATCTCAGCTCACCGCAACCTCCACCTCCTGGGTTCAAGGGATCTTCCCAAGTAGTTGGGACGAGAGGTGCACGCCACCATGCTCAGACTTTTTTTTTTTTTTTCTTTTTTGAGACAGAGTCTCGCTCTGTCGCCCAGGCTGGAGTGCAGTGGCGCGATCTCGGCTCACTGCAAGCTCCGTCTCCCGGGTTCAAGAGATTCTCCTGCCTGAGTCTCCTGAGTGGCTGGGACTACAGGCACCTGTCACCATGCCCAGCTAATTTTTTTGTATTTTCGGTAGAGACAGGGTTTCACCATGTTGGCCAGGCTGGTCTTGATCTCCTGACTTCGTGATCTGCCCCCCTCGGCCTCCCAAAGTGCTCTGTCGTCCAGGCTGGAGTGCAGTGGCGTGATCTTGGCTCACTGCAACTTCCACCTCCTGGGTTCAAGCGATTCTCCTGCCTCAGCCGCCCGAGTAGCTGGGATTACAGGCGTGTGCCACCACGCCCAGCTAATTTCTGTATTTTTAGTAAAGACGGGGTTTTACCATGTTAGCCAGGCTGGTCACGATCTCCTGACCTCATGATCATCCATCTGCCTTGGCCTCCTGAAGTGCTGGGATTACACACTTGGGCACGGTGGCTCACGCTGGCAATCCCAGCACTTTGGGAGGCCGAGGCGGGTGGATCACCTGAGGTCAGGAGTTCGAGATCAGCCTGGTCAACATGGTGAAACCCCGTCTCTACTAAAAACAGAAAAATTAGCCGGGCGCGGTGGCGGGCGCCTGTATTCCCAGGTACTTGGGAGGCTGAGCCAGGAGAATCAATGCAACCCGGGAGGTGGAGGTTGCAGTGAGCCACGGTCACGGTATTACAATCCAGCCTGGGCAACAAGAGTGAAACTCTGTGTCAAAAAAAAAAAAAAAAAAAAAAAAAAGTTAAAGAATGAAAAGCAAATTAAAATGAAAAGAAATTCAAGCTAAAAGGAAACTGCTGCAATAGCAGACAGTAAAAACGAATGAAAAAAAGGCCGGGCACAGTGGCTCACACCTGTAATCCCAGCACTTTGGGAGGCTGAGGCACGTGGATCAGCTGAGATCAGGAGTTCGAGACCAGCCTGACCAACATGGCGAAATCCTGTCTCTATAAAAAAAAAAATAGAGAAATTAGCCGGGCGTGGTGGCGGGCACCTGTAATCCCAGTACTTTGGGAGGTCGAGGCGGGTGGATCACTTGTGGTCAGGAGTTCGAGACCAGCCTGACCAACATGGCCAAATCCTGTCTCTTAAAAAAAAAAATAGAGAAATTAGCCGGACGTGGTGGCGGGCACCTGTCATCCCAGTACTTTGGGAGGTCGAGGCGGGCGGATCACTTGTGGTCAGGAGTTCGAGACCAGCCTGACCAACATGGCGAAATCCTGTCTCTATAAAAAAAAAATAGAGAAATTAGCCGGGTGTGGTGGCGGGCACCTGTCATCCCAGTACTTTGGGAGGTCGAGGCGGGTGGATCACTTGTGGTCAGGAGTTCGAGACCAGCCTGACCAACATGGCGAAATCCCGTCTCTATAAAAAGAATACAGAAATTAGCCGGGCGTGGTGGCGGGCACCTGTCATCCCAGCGACTCGAGAGGCCGAGGCAGGAGAATCGCTTGAACCCGGGAGGTGGAGGTTGCAGTGAACTGAGATCGCGCCACTGCACTCCAGCCTGGATGACAGAGTGAGACTCTGTCTCAAAACAAAACAAAAAAGAAAAAAGAAAGAAAAAAAAACATAACATAAACCGTGCAGGAAACCGAAACGGTAAACTGGCACTCCGGATCCCAGCGTGCGACTTTCATCCAAAGACCTCACATGGCGTCTGCGTCACCATCAGGTGCCTGCCTGTGACGTCGTATTGCCGTTGTGCCAGACGCTGCGTTACAGGGACCTTGGCGACGGGTACAAGGAGGTCTCCGAGTCATTCCTGACCGCCGCACGAGACTCTGCCATGAGCTCAACAGGGAAAGTCTCCCCGAAGAACAGCAGGTGACATTGTGCGTTTGTCCCCCCCACCCTCCACGGTCGATTTTTTTCTCCAGCTCTTACCCTCCTTCGTTTGCAGGAGACAGGGCGTGGCGACCAGGAGCAGCGTCAGCCAAAGGAGGGTCATCGGGAAGGACGGAGGTGCCTGCTGGAGGAGAACGGAGAGTCAGGCAGCGGGGACTGGCCATGTCTGTTTGCACGTTTGCACATGACCGCGTGCATGCCTGTACACACGTGTCTATAAGCATACGTGGCTGTGTGCCTGCCCATCTGTGTACATTTGTGTGCCCGCGTGTATCTGGGTGCACACATACGTGTCTGTGTGTTTTCTTTTCTGTGTGTGACAGAGTCTCGCTCTGTCACCCAGGCTGGAGTGCAGTGGCAAGATCTCGGCTCGTTGCAACCTCCGCCTCCCGGGTTCAAGTGATTCTCCTGCCTCAGCCTCCTGAGTAGCTGGGACGACAAGCACCTGCCACCACGCCCAGTTAATTTTTGTTTTTGTTTTTGTTTTTGTTTTTTGAGACGGAGTTTTGCTCTTGTCGCCCAGGCTGGAGCGCAGTGACGCGATCTCGGCTCACCGCAACCTCTGCCTCCTTGATTCAAGCGATTCTCCTGCCTCAGCCTCCCAAGTAGTTGGGATTACAAAAGCAGGCACCACCACGCCCGGCTAATTTTGTATTTTTAGTAGAGACGGGGTTTCACCATGTTAGCCAGGCTGGTCTCGAGCTCCTGACCTCAGGTGATCCGCCCGCCTCGACCTCCCAAAGTGCTGGGATTACAGGTGTGAGTCACTGCACCCAGCCAACCTTTTGTATTTTTTAGTAGAGACAGGGTTTCGCCATGTGGGCCAGGCTGGTCTCGAACTCCTGACCTCAGGTGATCCACCTGCCTTGGCCTCCCAAAGTGCTGGGTTACAGGTGTGAGCCACTATGCCCGGCTGTGTCTGTGTGTTTTCATGCATATGTATCTGTGCGTGCATTCCATGCATACACACATGTGCATACACCAATATACACGCATGAGTCTGCCTGTGTGCGTGCCTCCATGTGCCTAAAAGTGCATATTTATGTGCATGCATGTGTGAATGTATGTGTACAAAGGTGTTTGCATGAGTGTGTACGTGTGCATGCATGTGCATTTCTGTGTGTGTACGCATCTGTGTGTGTGTCAGCCTTTCCATTTTGAAAGAACCTCTACCGGCCGGGTGCAGTGGCTCACGCCTGTCATCCCGGCACTTTGGGAGGCTGAGGCAGGTGGATCGCCTGAGGTCAGGAGTTCAAGACCATCCTGGTCAACATGGTGAAACCCCGTCTCTACTAAAAATACAAAAATGAGCCGGGCGTGGGGACACTCACCTGTCATCCCAGCTACTCGGGAGGCTGAGGCAGGAGAATCGGTTGAACCCGGGAGGTGGAGGTTGCAGTGAACCGAGATCGCACCACTGCACTCCAGCCTGGACAACAGAGCAAGACTCCACCTCAAAAAAATAAAAAGAAAAAAAGAAAGCAGATGAGGTCACAGATATGTTAATTATCTTGATTTAGCCATTCCACAAGGCATACATCTTTCAAAACAGGGTTAGACACCACAAATATATACAATTTTGGCAATTAAAAAAATAATTTTTCACACGTCTGTAATCCCAGCTACTCGGGAGGCTGAGGCAGGAGAATCGGTTGAACCCGGGAGGCAGAGCTTGCAGTGAGCCGAGATCGCGCCACTGCACTCCAGCCTGGATGACAGAGCGAGACTCCATCTCGAAAAAAAAAAGAAAAGAAAAGAAAAAGAAAATTAGCCAGATGTGGTTGCAGGCACCTGTAATCCCAGCTACTCAGGAGGCTGAGGCAGGAGAATCGCTTGAACCCGGGAGGCGGAGCTCGCAGTGAGCTGAGATCGCGCCACTGCACTCCAGCCTGGATGACAGAGCGAGACTCCGTTTCAAAAAAAAAACAAAAACAAAAAACGGATAGTCCGTTCTTGGCTCCGGCTGTATCCACAAACCAGTAAAACTCATCCCCTGGGGCACAGCGGGAAACTCAGATGACAAAGCAGTGGAAGGAAGTTTAATTAGAATTATGAGTCAACGCAGACAGAAATTCTTAAGTGGCTGCAGTTACGGTAACAAAGGGGTGCAGGGCCTCAGCCTCCTGGGCTGGAACTGTTTCCGACGTCCCAGACAGGCTGGTTCTCCTACACCGTACTGTGGGGTGATAGCTTTCTTTTCTCTTTATTTTTCTTTCTTTTTTCTTTCTTTCTTTTCTTTTCTTTTTTTTTTTTTTGAGACGGAATCTCACTCTGTCGCCCAGGCTGGAGTGCAGTGGCCGGATCTCAGCTCACTGCAAGCTCCGCCTCCCAGGTTCACGCCATTCTCCTGCCTCAGTCTCCCGAGTAGCTGGGACTACAGGCGCCCACCACCTCGCCCGGCTAGTTTTTTGTATTTTTTAGTAGAGATGGGGTTTCACCGTGTTAACCAGGATGGTCTCGATCTCCTGACCTCGTGATCCGCCCGTCTCGGCCTCCCAAAGTGCTGGGATTACAGGCTTGAGCCACCGCGCCCGGCCATTCTTTTCTTTTTTTTTTGAGACGGAATCTCACTCTGTCGCCCAGGCTGGAGTGCAGTGGCGCGATCTTGGCTCACAGCAACCTCCCACCTCCCCGGTTCAAGCAATTCTCCTGCCTCAGCCTCCTGAGTAGCTGGGATTAGAGGCACACGCCACCACACTCAGCTAATTTTTGTATTTTTAGTAGAGAAGGGGTTTCACCGTGTTGGCCAGGCTGGTCTCAAACTCCTGACCTTAGGCAAACCTCCTTTCTTTGCCTCCCAAAGTGCTGGGATGACAGGTGTGAGCCACCGCGCCCAGCCTACCATCTTTTAAAGAACCAAATGGCTTTAGCATCAGTAGGCCTTGCAAGGCAACAGGCGGTATCTAGAGTCTCCATTCGGACAGAGTCTGTGTTCCGCTCAGCCAAGAGACCAGGGGGTGAGTGCCCATAGTGGCCACACGGTCCAAAGTGTGCTGGGCACACCACGCACAGTCACACTCGCCTGTAGGGGCCGTGGTCCAGGAAGACACCGGAGAACGTTGGGACATCTGTGCTCTTAACATTTATTGATCAATATTTTCACTGGCCAGGCGCGGTGGCTCACGCCTGTCATCCCAGCACTTTGGGAGGCGGAGGCAGGGGTGGACTGCCCGAGGTCAGGAGTTCGAGACCAGCCTGACCAACATACGAAACATACTAAACATACAGAATCTCTACTACTCTACTAAACATACAAAATTGCTACTAAACATACAAAAATTAGCCGGGCGAGGTGGCGGCGCCTGTAGTCCCAGCTACTCAGGAGGCTGAGACAGGAGAATCGCTTGAACCCGGGAGGCGGAGCTTGCAGTGAGCCGAGATCGCGCCACTGCACTCCAGCCTGGGCGACAGAGTGAGACTCTGTCTCAAAAAACAAAAAAAACACACCACCACTTCTATCTTCTAGAACATTGTCGTCACTCCAAAAGGAGACCCCAGGTCCATTAAAGACCCGTGCTTCCCCCACCCAGCCCCTGGCAACCACTCATCCACTTTCTGTCTCTGTGGATTTACCTGTATCTGGACATGGGGAATAAATGCAATCGTACGGACACTATGTATCTTTTTGTATCTGGCTTCTCTCAGGAAGCATGATGTGTTCAGTGTTCACCCACATTGCCACCTGTGGCAAAGCCCTGTTCCTTTTCATGGCTGTGTAATATTCCACTGTGTGGATGGACCACATTATATTTCTCCATTCATCTATAGAGGGGTATGAGGGTTCTCTCTACCTCTTGGCTACCGTGAATAAAGCTGCTTGTTCCTTTTTCATGGCTGCGTAATATTCCACTGTGTGGATGGGCCACATTATATTTCTTCATTCATCTATAGATGGGTATGAGGGCTCACAGCACCTCTTGGCCACTGTGAATAAAGCTGCGAGGAGGGACCTGAGGTTTCACCAGCCATCCGGGACATTCTGAGTCCCACCAGCCTTTGAAAACCACTGAGAACGGCATGAAAAGACTGGGGTCCCAGCCCCAAAAACGGCTACCCGGCTGGCAGTCAGCCCACCCTGGGCGTGAGCTCTTTCACTAGCTTTCTAAATAAACAGAGAACTCTGTTTATTAGAATCCGGGCTTTCTAATAAACAGAGAACCCTAGGCACGTGTGGGTGTTTACATTTTTCTAGCAAGCACGCCGAAAAACCGGAAAACACAGTAACATTACTTCTAACGCCATCACCTTTCTCAACCCAAGGCGTCTGAGATGACATGACGGCTTCCAGCACGCGAGCCACATACCAACGATGAATGAGATCGCAAGCATCCCTCTTTGGTACCGGGCCGTTGAACGTGCCGTGTGGTACCCACGGACGGCAGGTCTCAGCGGAAACCGGTTCGGTGCCAGTGAATGCCCCGTGTCTGCCAGGACGGATTTAGGAACCCACCATCCACCGCCTCCCGTGCTTGCCGTACCTTAAATGCAGATCCAAGTCCTGTGTGGAGGAAACAGCACGAAAGGTGTAGTCTCTGGGATGTTTCTGATATTTTCCCTGTGTGTGCTAGAAGCAGCTTCCCCGAAGAGAAACCGAACGTTGTCCTCCCAGATTGAGCTGTTTTATAAGCTCCAGCTGGGGCCCCACCCCGGAAAGTCAGACCCAATGGGGATCTGGCAGTGGGGAGGGGGCCGTCAGAGACCCCCTTTCTCTCCCACGGGCTGGGATCCCGGGGTCAGCAGGCTCGTAACCCGCGGCAGACTTTCCTTGAAAGATTCTTTCTTTGAAACTTGTCATGTTCCCCGTTCTCATTTTTTTTTTCTGCCAGTGTTTCTGTTTGCTATAATTAGAATTCAGGCTATAGCTATTCAAGCAGGATTGGGCAACTTCCTGACAGAGTAAATTCAGCCCTGGAGGGGTGAATGCTGGTATCCAGGGGCTCCTGCTTGTGTCTCCTCCCTGTGCCCAGACAGGGGAGGTGGCTCCCGGTCTCAGATGACGGATCTTATTAAAGATACGTTAGTGGCCAGGTGCAGTGGCTCACGCCTGTCATCCCAGCACTTTGGGAGGCCGAGGCGGGTGGATCATTTGAGGTCAAGAGATGGAGACCATCCTGGCCAACATGGTGAAACCCCCATCTCTATTAAAAATACAAAAATCAGCCTGGCATGGTGGTGGGCACCTGTAATCCCAGCTTCTTCGGAGGCTGAGGCAGGAGAATAGTTTGAACCTGGGAGGCGGAGGTTACAGTGAGCCAGGACGGCACCACTGCACTGCAGCCTCGGTGATAAAGCAAGACCCTGTCTCAAAAAAAAAAAAAGTGGTCAGGTGCGGTGGCTCACACCTGTCATCCCAGCACTTTGGGAGGCTGAGGCAGGTGGATCACCTGAGGTCAGGAGTTCAAGACCAGCCTGGCCAACATGGTGAAATCTCGTCTCTAGTAAAAATACAAAAATTAGCCAGGTATGGTGGCAGGTGCCTGTAATCCCACCTTCTCCGGAGGCTGAGGCAGGAGAATAGTTTGAACCTGGGAGGCGGAGGTTACAGTGAGCCAGGATGGCGCCCCTGCACTCCAGCCTGGGTGATAAAGCAAGACTCTGTCTCAGAAAAAAAAATAAATAAATAAAAGATATCTTAGTGCCCAGGTGTGGTGGCTCACGCCTGTCATCCCAGCACTCTGGGAGGCCGAGGCGGGTGGATCACCTGAGGTCAGCAGTGCGAGACCATCCTGGCCAACATGGGGAACCCTCGTCTCTAGTAAAAATACAAAAATTAGCCAGGCGTGGTGGCAGGTGCCTGTAATCTCAGCTTCTCCCATGGCTGAGGCAAGAGAATTGCTTAAACCCGGGAGGCGGAGGTTACGGTGAGCCAGGATGGCGCCACTGCGCTCCAGCCTGGGTGATAAAGCAAGACTCTGTCTCAAAAAAAAAAAAAAAAAAAAAAAAAAAAAAAAAAAAAAGCTCTTTGTAAAGTCCCTCCCTCTGAATTTATCAGCTCTCTCGTGCTTGGCACCCTTTTCAATTCCAGCCCAACCTCAGCCGTTCCCTGGAGCCCCCACCTTGCAGCCCGGTTCCTTTTTTTTTTTTTCCCCCAGGCTGGAGTGCGGTGGCGTGATCTCCGCTCACTGCAACCTCTGCCCCAGGTTCAAGCGATTCTCCTGCCTCAGCCTCCCGAGTAGCTGGGATGACAGGCGTCTGCCCACCACGCCCGGCTAATTTTTTGTGTTTTTAGTAGAGACGGGGTTTCTCCATGTTGGCCAGGCTGGTCTTGAACTCCTGACCTCAAGTGATCTGCCCACCTCGGCCTCCCAAAGTGTTGGGATGACAGGCGTGAGCCATGGAGCCCGGCCCTGCCCCAGCTTCTTCTCTCTCCACTGCTGTTCTAGGGTGAGTTACCTCTCTCCCCACCGCCCCCTAAATTGACGTCCACCTGGAGTCTCACAAGCTGACCTTACTTGGGAAGAGCGTAGTTGCTGATATAATTAACTCCAATGAGATTTTCTGGGAGCACGATGGACTCTAAAGGCAGTGACAGGTGTCCTTCTGAGAGATAGAAGAGGAGACGCAGACACAGAGGAGGAGGCCAGGTGGAGGCGGAGGCAGAGACTGGAGTGATGCAGCCACAAGCCCAGGGACGCCTGGAGCCCCCAGGAGCTGGGAGAGGCAGGAAGGATCCTCCCCTAGAGCCTCCAGAGGGAACTAGATACAGCTGTAGTGAATTAAACTATAGCCCCAGAAAGATCTGTCCGTGTCCTAACGCCCAGACCTGGAATAAGGCCTTATTCAGCAATGGGGGCTTTGCAGATGCAATTAAGTGAAGGAGTGTGAGATGAGATCCTCCTGGATGAGGGTGGGTCTTAAAGGCAATGACAGGTGTCCTTGTAAGAGACAGAAGAGGAGACACAGACCCAGAGGAGGAGGCCACGTGGAGACGGAGGCAGAGACTGGAGTGATACAGCCACAAGCCCAGGGACGCCTGGAGCCCCCAGGAGCTGGGAGAGGCAGGAAGGATCCTCCCCTACAGCCTCTGGAGGAAGCTGGATACAACTTAAGTTGACTGATCTGTGGTCTCCCCAAAAGACATATCCCTGTCGCTATCCCCAGAACCTGTGAATGGATCTTATTTGGAAAAGGAATCTCTGGAGATGTCATTGAATGAAGAATCTCAAGATAAGATCATCCGGAATCACCTGGGTGGGCCCTAAATCAAACAACACTTCATTTGGAAAAATAGTCTTTGCAGATGTGTTTAAGCAAAGGATCTGGAGATGAGATCGTCCTGGAGTAGGGTGGGCCGTACATCCAATGGCAGGTATCCTTCTAAGAGACAGAAGAGGAGACACAGACACAGAGGAGGCGGCCACGTGGAGACGGAGGCAGAGACTGGAGTGATGCGGCCACAAGCCCAGGGACGCCTGGAGCCCCCAGGAGCTGGGAGAGGCAGGAAGGAGCCTCCCCTAGAGGCTCCAGAAAGAACCAGACACAATTGCAGTGGGTTGGGATGGTGACCTCAAAAGATCTGTCCATGTCCTAACCCGTAGACTTGTGAATAGAATCTCATTTAGAAAGAAGGTCTCTGCAGGTGTCATTCAGTTGAGTATCTTGAGATGAGATCACCCTGGATTAGCTGAGCTCTAAATGCAATGACAGGTGTCCTTCTAAGAGACAGAAGAGGAGACACAGACACAGAGGAGGAGGCCACGTGGAGACGGAGGCAGAGACTGGAGTGATGGGGCCACAAGCCCAGGGACGCCTGGAGTCCCCGGGAGCTGGGAGAGGCAGGAAGGATCCTCCCCTAGAGCCTCTGGAGGGAGTGTGACCCTGAGAAAGCTGAATCTCAGGCTTCTGGTCTCCAGGACTGCAAGAGAATAAATTTCTGTTGTTTTAAGCCGTCCAGTTTGTGCTCATTTGTTTTGTTCAGCCGAGGCACCCACAGCACCCATTCCCTGGGTGGTCAAAGTCCTGCCTCCCCCAGGGGATGGACTCCTCTCCTACAGGTTCAGAATTCACATCTTTTTTTTGGAGACGGAGTCTCGCTCTGTCGCCCGGGCTGGAGTGCAGTGGCGCATCTCAGTTCACCGCAACCTCTGCCTCCCGGGTCCACGCCATTCTCCTGCCTCAGCCTCCTGAGTAGCTGAGATTGCAGGTGCCCGCCACCACGCCCGGCTAATTTTTGTATTTTTAGTAGAGACGGGGTTTCACCGTGATGACCAGGCTGGTCTCAACTCGTAACCTTGGGTGATCCACCCGCCTCGGCCTCCCAAAGTGCTGGGATGACAGGCGTGAGCCACGGCGCCCAGCCCAGAAGTCACATGTTGAGAATTCAGGCATTTCTGAAATGAGCGGCGTTGGACGTGCAATGCCCATTCCCAGCACAGACGGCTCGGTCTGGGGTCCCCCTGGGTCTGGGACCCTGCTGTAGGCAGACCCGGGTGACAGGTGGACTCACAGAAGAAGAAAGCACATCAAAGTCCTACGGTGAGACCCTGACGGCCTGCAGCTGAGGACACAGCTGGGCCCGTGTGCGGAGGCACCCGTGTTCGACGCCGCCATGCCCTTGGCGTTCTGGGCAGAGGCTGACTCTGATGCATCAACCTGGGTGGGGCATCGCCCACCAGCTCTGGGGAAACAAGGGCCTGGGAAGGAGAGGGTGGAGACGGGCACAGGCGGGGACGCAGGGGGACTTGAAATGCAGGAGGAGGTGCCAGGCAGGTCCTAGGCAGAAGCGTGGAGATGACAAGGGGATGACGAGGCAAAACTACCCCACGCTTTTACCTCAGAACGGTTCCCGTTACAACACACACAGGCGCTGGCGTCACGCGGCCGTGGGAGGAGGCAGAGAAGTGAGAAACTGTGATTTGGGGCAATGACCCTGAGTTTCCACTGTTTCTCAAAAAAAAAAAAAAAAAAGAGAGAGAGAGACAGAGAGAGACCAGGCGCGGTGGCTCACACCCGTCATCCCAGCACTCTGGCAGGCCGAGGCAGGTGGATCACCTGAGGTCAGGAGTTCGAGACCAGCCTGGCCAACATGGTGAAACCCCGTCTCTACTAAAAATACAAAAATTAGCCAGGTGTGGTGGTGTGCACCTGTCATCCCAGCTACTTGGGGGGCTGAGGCAGGAGAATCACCTGAGGTCAGGAGTTCGAGACCGGCCTGGCCAACATGGTGAAACTCCATCTCTACTAAAAATACAAAAATGAGCCGGGTGTGGTGACGGGCTCCTGTAGTCCCAGCTACCCAGGAGGCTGAGGCGGGAGAATCGCTTGAATCCAGGAGGTGGAGGTTGTAGTGAGCCGAGATCGTGCCACTGCACTCCAGCCTGGGTAACAGAGCGAGACTCTGTCTAAAAACAAAAAAGAAAAGAAAATCCAAGTGTAACCTTTTTTTTTTTTTTTTTTTTTTTAAGACAGAGTCTCGCTCTGTCGCCCAGGCTGGAGTGCAGTGGCCGGATCTCAGCTCACTGCAAGCTCCGCCTCCCGGGTTCACACCATTCTCCTGCCTCAGCCTCCCGAGTAGCTGGGACCACAGGCGCCCGCCACCTCGCCCGGCTAATTTTTTGTATTTTTTAGTAGAGACGGGGTTTCACCGTGTTAGCCAGGATGGTCTCGATCTCCTGACCTCGTGATCCACCCGTCTCGGCCTCCCAAAGTGCTGGGATGACAGGCGTGAGCCACCGCGCCCGGCCCCAAGTGTAACTTTTAACTCCTCCAACCTTAGCAATGAACAGCCTACTGTTAACCAGAAGCCTTACTGATAACATAAACAGTTAATTCATACATATTTGTTACGCTCTATGTAAGCTATACTGCATTCTTGCAATTAAGTAGGCTAGAGAAAAGAATGGTATTAAGAAAATCATGGCAACAGCCTGGGCGCGGTGGCTCACGCCTGTCATCCCAGCACTTTGGGAGGCCGAGGCGGGCAGATCACGAGGTCAGGAGTTCGAGACCAGCCTGACCAACATGGTGAAACCCCATATCTACTAAAAATACAAAAATTAGCTGGGAGTGGTGGCGGGCGCCTGTAGTCCCAGCTACTCGGGAGACTGAGGCAGAATTGCTTGAACCCGGGAGGCGGAGGTTGCAGTGAGCTGAGATCGCGCCGCTGCACTCCAGCCTAGGCGACAGAATGAGACTCCATCTCAAAAACAAAACAAACAAACAAAAAACAAAAAAAAAAAGTAGCCAGGTGTGGTGGCGGCACCTGTAGTCCCAGCTACTTGGGAGGCTGAGGCAGGAGAATCACTTGAACCCGGGAGGCGGAGGTTGCAGTGAGCCGAGATCGTGCCACTGCGCTCCAGCCTGGGCGACAGAGCAAGACTCCATCTGAATTAAAAAAAAAAAAATTAATACAAACACACTGGCACAGTTGGGTCAGCTTTTTTTCCCCAGGGTAACATCTTACAAAATGAGGGTGACAATGTTGCAACCCAGAGATTGATACAATCTTACTTAGGTCTTCCCAGTATTACTAAGCATTCAGTTCTAAGTAATTTTATCACTTGTAGAAAATAACCCTTTAGATGGCCAGTCATTCTACTATAAAGACACATGCACACGTATGTTTACTGTGGCACTGTTCACAATAGCCAAGACTTGAAACCAACCCAAATGCCCATCAATGATAGACTGCAGAAAGAAAATGTGGCACAGACACCATGGAATACTATGCAGCCATGAAAAAGGATGAGTTCATGTCTTTTGCAGGGACATGGATGAAACTGGAAACCATCATTGTCAGCAAACTCACACAGACACAGAAAACCAAACATCGCGTGTTCTCACTCATAAGTGGGAGTTGAACAATGAGAACACACGGACACAGGGAGGGGAACATCACACACCAGGGCCTGTCGGGGACGTGGGGACTAGGGGAGGGAGAGCATTAAGACACATACCTAATGCATGTGGGGCTTAAAACCTAGACTCGGAACCAACCCAAATGTCCATCAGTGATAGACTGGATGAAGAAAATATTGCACATAGACACCGTGGAATACTATGCAGCCATGAAAAAGGATGAGTTCATGTCCTTTGCAGGGACATGAGTGAAGCTGGAAACCATCCTTCTCAGCAAACTCACACAGGAACAGAAAACCAAACACCGCATGTTCTCACTCATCAGTGGGAGTTGAACAATGAGAACACATGGACGCAGGGAGGGGAACATCACACACTGGGGCCTGTCGGGAGGTGGGGGCTAGGGGAGGGAGAGCATTAGGAGAAATACCTAATGCATGTGGGGCTTAAAACCTAGACTCGGAACCAACCCAAATGCCCATCAATGATAGACTGGATGAAGAAAATATTGCACATAGACAACGCGGAATACTATGCAGCCATGAAAAAGGATGAGTTCCTGTCCTTTGCAGGGACATGAGTGAAGCTGGAAACCATCCTTCTCAGCAAACTCACACAGGAACAGAAAACCAAACACCACATGTTCTCACTCATCAGTGGGAGTTGAACAATGAGAACACATGGACGCAGGGAGGGGAACGTCACACACCAGGGCCTGTCAGGAGGTGGGGGGCTAGGGGAGGGAGAGCATCGGAACAAATACCTAATGCATACAGGGCTTAAAACCTAGATGACGAGTTGATGGATGCAGCAAACCGCCATGGCACGTGTCTACCCCCATAACAAACCTGCATGTTCTGCACATGGATCCCAGAACTTCAAGTAAACTAAAATAAAAACAGAAATAAAAAACAAAGAAAACAACCCCTTAAAAACCAACACCGGCTGGGCACGGTGGCTCACGCCTGTCATCCCAGCACTTTGGGAGGCCGAAACGGGTGGATCATGAGGTCAGGAGATCGAGACCATCCTGGCTAACACGGTGAAACCCCGTCTCTACTAAAAAACACACACAAAAAAAAACTAGCCGGGCGAGGTGGCGGCGCCTGTAGTCCCAGCTACTCGGGAGGCTGAGGCAGGAGAATGGCGTGAACCTGGGAGGCGGAGGTTGCAGTGAGCTGAGATCCGGCCACTGCACTCCAGCCTGGGCCACAGAGCGAGACTCCATCTCTAAAAAAAAATTTAAAAAACCGCAATACCTCCCCTCCACCTTCAGTCTGGGGGGCTGGGATCATTTTCTTTTATTTTTATTTTTATTTTTTTTTTAGATGGAGTCTCACTCTGTCACCCAGGCTGGAGTGCAGTGGCGCGATCTCGGCTCACGGCAACCTCCGCCTCCCGGGTTCATGCCATTCCCCCGCTTCAGCCTCCCGAGTTCAAGTGATTCTCCTGCCTCAGTCTCCCCAGTAGCTGGGATTACAGACACCTGCCATCGTGTCCAGCTAATTTTTTTTTTTTTTTGAAACGGAGTCTCGCTCTGTCACCCAGGCTGGCGTGCAGTGGCGAGATCTCAGCTCACCGCAACCTCTACCTCCCAGATTCAAGCGATTTTCCTGCCTCAGCCTCCCAAGTAGCTGGGACTACAGGCACCCGCCACCGCACCTGACTAATTTTTGTATTTTCAGTAGAGATGGGGTTTCACCATGTTGGCCAGGCCGGTCTCGAACTCCTGACCTCAGGCGATCCACCCGCCACGGCCTCCCAAAGTGCTGGGATGACAGGCGTGAGCCACCGCGCCCGGCTGGGGTCATTCTGAAAAACTCCTTGGGCTGGTGGCAGAGGAGGGAAGCAATTGGGAACAGCTTCAGAAACTGGTGGGAGGGGGTGGTGGCCTTGGCAGGACTGCACAAGGCGGGAGGAACAGAAACAAGGAAATGAGAAGGGATGGTGGGTGAGCCTGGGAGATAACGCAGGTGGGAGACACCCGAAATAGAGCCTCCTTCACACAACAAGGCGTGCACCTGTGTGCGCAAACCCCTGTGTGTGTGCCACACACGCCAGGAGCACAGCCGACTTTTTCTTTGTTTTTTGAGACCAAGTTTCACTCTGTCTCCCAGGCTGGAGTGCAGTGGTGTGATCTCGGCTCACTGCAACCTCCGCCTCCCGGGTTCAAGCGATTCTCCTGCCTCAGCCTCCCGAGTAGCTGGGATGACAGGTGCACACCACCACGCCCGGCTAATTTTCTTTCTTTCCCTCTTTATTTCTTTCTTTCTTTCTTTCTTTCTTTCTTTCTTTCTTTCTTTCTTTCTTTCTTTCTTTCTTTCTTTCTTTCTTTCTTTCTTTCTTTCTTTCTTTCTTCTTCCTTCCTTTCTTTCTTTCTTTCTTTCTTTCTTTCTTTCTTTCTTTCTTTCTTTCTTTCTTTCTTTCTTTCTTTCTTTCTTTCTTTCTTTCTTTCTCTCTCTCTCTCTCTCTCTCTCTCTCTCTCTCTCTCTCTCTCTCTCTTTCTTTCTTTCTTTCTTTCTTTTTTTGAGATGGCGTCTCGCTCTGTCACCCCGACTGGAGTGCAGTGGTGGGATCTCAGCTCACTGCAACCTCCGCCTCCCGGGTTCAAGCGATTCTCCTGCCTCAGCCTCCCGAGTAGCTGGGATTACAGGCACCTGCTATCATGTCCAGTTAATTTTTTTTTTTTTTTTTTTTTGAGATGGAGTCTTGCTCTGTCACTCAGGCTGGAGTGCAGTGGCCAGATCTCGGCTCACAGCAACCTCCGCCTCCCGGGTTCAAGCGATTCTCTTGCCTCAGCCTCCACAGTAGCTGGGATTACAGGTGCCTGCCACCACCATGCCCGGCTAATTTTCTTTCTTTTTTTTTTTTTTTTTTTGAGATGGAGTCTTGCTCTATCACCCAGACTGGAGTACAGTGGTGTGATCTCGGCTCACTGCAACCTCCGCCTCCTGGGTTCAAGCTATTCTCCTGCCTCAGCCTCCCATGTAGCTGGGATTACAGGCACCTGCCATCATGTCCAGTTAACTTTTTTTTTTTTTTTTGAGATGGAGTCTTGCTCTGTCACCCAGGCTGGAGTGCAGTGGCCAGATCTTGGCTCACTGCAACCTCCGCCTCCCAGCTACTGGGGAGGCTGAGGCAGGAGATTTGCTTGAACCCCGGGAGACGGAGGTAGCAGTGAGCTGAGATCGTGCCACTGCACTCCAGCCCGGGCAACACAGCAAGACTCTGTCTCAAACAGAAAAAGAAAAAATGAGCTGGACATGGTGGCAGGTGCCTGTAATCCCAGCTGCTCGGGAGGCTGAGGCTTCCCGTGTGAGGATGTTGAGGGGTGCACAGTGGCCAGGTAAGTGGGGTGGGACCTGGCTTCAGTTAACCCTCCTCCGGGTTTCTGTCCACTGCTCTCCCCCAGCCTGGGTGATGAGTGGAGACCTCGGGTCTCCCTCCGGTGTCGCAGCCACCCTGGCCGTCCTGTTTGGCTGCTGGAGCAGACTCAGGCCTTGCCAATCTCCATGCCAGAGGCTGCACCTTGATCACAACATGTTGTCCCTGTCCTGGAGGTCAGGAGTCTGAGATCAAGATATCTCAGGGTCAGGCCGGGCGCGGTGGCTCACTCCTGTAATCCCAGCACTTTGGGAGGCTGAGGCGGACGGATCACGAGATCAAGAGTTCAAGACCAGCCTGGTCAACACGTTGAAGTCTCGTGCCTCCTAAAAAAATACAAAAATTAGCCGGGCGTGGTGACAGGTGCCTGTCATCCCAGCTACTGTGGAGGCCGAGGTAGGAGAATGGCTTGAACCCAGGAGGCGGAGGTTGCGGTGAGCCGAGATTGCGCCACTGCACTCCAGGCTGGGCGACAGAGCAAGACTCCATCTCAAAAAAAAAAAAAAAAGAAAAGAAAAGAAAAGAAATCTCAGCGATTCTGCCCCGTTTCCCCAGGGAGCCTGGGAATGAGCGGACTGCAGAGGCTGTGACCGGATGCGATTTCACTGGGAAAGTTGGCCAGGAAAGCCCCTGATCTCGGGGGAATTCCACAGGCAATAGTGGGGTCACGGAACCCCGGCCTGCCTGGAGCCAGGGACTAGCTCCAGAGGTCCCTGCAAGACCCCGGCAGGGATGGTTTAGCTGCGACGTTCCATGACCAGTGGGTCTCTGAGATTGCGTGCTGACTCCTTGCTCTTGCCCTGGGCTCTTGGAGGGCGGAAATGCTGGTCTGTCCAGGAGAAATGCGGGACTTACTAAACCGCCACAGCCTCCTGAAATGCCGCTGACTCTGCTACTGCTCAGACCCACTTCTGTCTGGACTTGACATGCCACCCACTGGAGCACGGCTAAAAGGGGTCTTGGGGATGAGGGGCCCCAACTGTGCTCAGTTTTATTTATTCTTTTTTTTTTTTTTTTTTTTTTGAGGCGGAGTTTCACTCTCGTTGCCCAGGCTGGAGTGCAATGGCGTTATCTCGGCTCACTGCAACCTCCGCCTCCCGGGCTCAAGCAATTCTCCTGCCTCAGCCTCCCTAGTAGCTGGGATGACAGGCACCCGCCACCACGCCCGGCTAATTTTGTATTTTTAGTAGAGACGAGGTTTCTCCATGTTGGCCAGGCTGGTCTCGAACTCCTGACCTCAGCTGATCCACCCGCCTCGGCCTCCCAAAGTGCTGGGATGACAGGCGTGAGCCGCTGCGCCCGGCCTTATTTATTCATTTTTGAGATGGAGCCTCACTCAGTCGCCCAGGCTGGAGTGCAGTGGCGCGATCTCGGCTCACTGCAAGCTCCGCCTCCCGGGTTCAAGCCATTCTCCCGCCTCACCTCCTGTGTAGCTGTTAGTACAGGCACCCGCACCACATCCGGCTAATTTTTATATTTTTAGTGGAGATGGGGTTTCACCATGTTGGCCAGGCTGGTCTCGAACTCCTGACCTCAGGTGATCCACCTGCCTCGGCCTCCCAAAGCCCTGGGATGACAGGCGTAAGCCACCGTGCCTGTCCTGATGTCTTTATTTTTTATTTTTTTATTATTTTATTTTACTTATTCATTTGAGATGGAGTTTTGCTCTTGTCACCCAGGCTGGAGTGCAGTGGCCATATGTAGGCTCACCTCAACCTCCACCTCCCGGGTTCACGCCATTCTCCTGCCTCGGCCTCCCGAGTAGCTGGGACTAGAGGCACCCGCCACCACGCCCAGCTAATTTTTGTGTTTTTAGTAGAGATGGGATTTCACCACATTGGCCAGGCTGTTCTCAAACTCCTGACCTCAGGTGATCCACCTGCCTCGGCCTCCCAAAGTGCTGGGATGACAGGCGTGAGCCTCTGCATCCATCCTGATATCTTTATTTTTTATTTTTTTATTATTGTATTTTATTGATTGATTGATTGATTGATTGATGGAGATAGAGTTTTGCTCTTGTCGCCCAGGCTGGAGGGCAGTGGCTCTACGTCAGCTCACCTCAACCTCTGCCTCTCGGGTTCAAGCGATTCTCCTGCCTCAGCGTCCCGAGTAGCTGGGATTACAGGCACCTGCCACCACACCCAGATAATTTTTGTATTTTTGGTAGAGACGGGGTTTCACCATGTTGGCCAGGCTGGTCTCAAACTCCTGACCTCAGGTGGCCCACCTGCCTCGGCCTCCCACAGTGCTGGGATTACAGGTGTGAGCCACCATGGCCAGCTAATTTTTGTATTTTTGGTAGAGACGGGGTTTCCTCATGTTGGCCAGGCTGGTCTCGAACTCCCGACCTCAGGTGACCCACCTGCCTCGGCCTCCCACAGATGACAGACGTGAGCCACCGCCCCCGGCCTGATATTTCTAGGTAACTCCATCCTGCTAACTCAGACGTGTCTCCAAGGCTGAGGTCATCCGTAGAGCCACAGCCAGAGTGTCCCAGAGAAACCTGTTTTGTGTTCAGAGGTTCTGAAAACCAAAGCTCCAATCCCCTGACAGTCATGTGGGCACCGCCGGGGTCCCCCGGGGGCTATCGCAGACGGCACCTTGACTTATGGGCTGGTGACCCGGGGCCTATCGTGGTCACCGGGTCCGGAGGAGCAGCTGGTCAGAGAGATAGCAAATCATCTGTTTCCCTGGGCAAGCGTCACCTTGGTTTTCTCAACACAAAGGAAGTGTTTGGAAAGAGGCTGTGAACCCTTCGTTATCGCTGCCCCTGCCTGAACCCTGAGACGTGGGGGACGTTGTGAAATTACAATCGCTCTGATCAGGAGCCACAGGCCTCTGAGGAAACGGGTGATTTCTTCTTCCTCATGGTTTTCACCCGGGGTCGGTCGGGGGGATCCCCGTGGGAGTCTCCTGGCCGGCTGGGGTCCGTCCTGAGCACCCACCTCGGGCGTTTTCACTTTTCCTTCAGAGCGGATTGGAGGCACGTGGTCTGGGGACATGCCCTGCCCTCCGCACCCCTCCCACCGCCCCCCTGACCTCCCCACCCCCTCCCCTCCCCTCCTCCCCCTCCTCCTATCCCCCCCTCTCCTCCCCTCCTCCCTTCTGCTTCCCTCCCCTCCTCCCCCTCCTCCCCTCCTCCCCTCCCCTCCTGTCCTCCCCACCCCTCCACCGCCCCCCTGACCTCCCCACCCCCCTCCCCTCCCCTCCTCCCCCTCCTCCTATCCCCCCTCCCCTCCCCTCCCCTCCTCCCCCTCCTCCTATCTCTCCTCCCCTCACCCCTCCCCTCCTCCCCTCCTCCCCTCCCCTCCTGTCCTCCCCACCCCTCCACCGCCCCCCTGACCTCCCCACCCCCCTCCCCTCCCCTCCTCCCCCTCCTCCTATCCCCCCTCCCCTCCCCTCCCCTCCTCCCCCTCCTCCTATCTCTCCTCCCCTCACCCCTCCCCTCCTCCCCTCCTCCCCTCCCCCTCCTCCCCTCCCCTCCTGTCCTCCCCACCCCTCCCACCGCCCTCCTCCCCTCCCCACCCCCCCTCCCCTTCCCTTCTCCCCTCCCCACTCCCCCTCCCCCTCCTCCTATCCGCTCCCCTCCCCTCCCCTCCTGCCCTCCCCACCCCTCCCACCGCCCCCCTGCCCTCCCCACCCCCTCCCCTTCCCTTCTCCCCTCCCCACTCCCCTCCCCTCCACTTCTCCCCCCTCCTCCTATTTCCCCTCCCCTCCCCTCATCCCTCCCTTCTGCTTCCCTCCCCTCCTCCCCTCCCCTCCTCCCCTCCTATCCGCTCCCCTCCCCTCCTGTCCTCCCCACCCCTCCCACCGCCCTCCTCCCCTCCCCTCCTCCCCCTCCTCCTCCTATCTCCCCTCCCCTCCTATCCACTCCCCTCCCCTCCACTCCTCCCCTCCCCTCCCATCCCCTCCTACCCCCTCCCTTCTGCTCCGCTCGCCTCCTTCCCTCCTCTCTGCTCCCCTCCCCTCTCCTATCCACTCCCCTCCCCTCCTTTCTTCCCCTCCCCTCCCATCCCCTCCTCCCCTCCTATCTGCTCCCCTCCCCTCCCCTCCTCCCCCTCCTCCTATCTCCCCTCCCCTCACCCCTCCCTTCTGCTTCCCTCCCCTCCTCCCCTCCTCCCCTCCCCTCCTGTCCTCCCCACCCCTCCCCTCCGGTCCTCCCCACCCCTCCCACCGCCCTCCTCCCCTCCCCACCCCCCTCCCCTCCCCTTCTCCGCTCCCCACTCCCCTCCCCCCCTCCTCCTATCCGCTCCCCTCCCCTCCCCTCCTGCCCTCCCCACCCCTCCCACCGCCCCCTGCCCTCCCCACCCCCTCCCCTTCCCTTCTCCCCTCCCCACTCCCCTCCCCTCCCCTTCTCCCCTCCCCTCCCATCCCCTCACCCCTCCCTTCTGCTTCCCTCCCCTCCTCCCCTCCCCTCCTCCCCTCCTATCCGCTCCCCTCCCCTCCACTCCTCCCCTCCTCTCCTATCCCCTCCCCCCATCCGCTCCCCTCCCCTCCTCTCCTCCCCTCCCCTCCACTCCCTTCCCCTCCTCCCCCCTCCCTTCTGCTCCCCTGGAGAGTTCAAGACCAGCCTGGGCAACACGGTGAGACCCCATCTCTACAAGAATTACAAAAATTAGCTGGGCAGGGTGGTGCGTGCCTGTGGTCTCAGCTACTCGGGAGGCTGAGACGGGAGGATTGTTTGAGTCTGGGAGGCCGAGGCTGCAGGGAGCTGAGATTGCACCACCACAGAGGGGCGCGTTTAGGCCAAGGCTGGCTGTGAATGGGCCCTTATTTGGAAAAAAGGGTCTCTGTAGGTACCATTAGCGAAGGAGGTCACAATTAGGTCATGCTGGAATATTTGAGTGGGGCCGGAAGCTAATGACAGCTGTCCTTCGAAGAGACGGAAGAGGAGACACAGACACAGAGAAGGCCACGTGATGACGGAGGCAGAGACTGGAGAGAGAGGAAGAAAAGAAAGAGAGAGAAAGAAGTTTAACATTCTTTTCTTTCCTTCCTTCCTGTCTACGTGCATCCACTAACAGATCTTAACAAAACAAAATCTTTTGGGTTACCATCCCAACCCATTGCAAACTGTGTTTGGTTCCTTCTGGAGGAGGCTCTAAGGGAGGGTTAAACATGTAGCCCCCAGTCCTGTCTCACAATAAATCCAGCAAGCATGGGAAACGTGGAGTGATGCGGCCACAAGCCCAGGGACACCTGGAGCCCCCAGGGGCTGGGAGAGGTAGGAAGGAGCCTCTCTCTCTTTCTTTCCTTTCTCTTCCTTTTCCTTCCTTCCTCCTTCTTCCTCTTTCTTTCCTTTCTCTTTTCCCTTCCTTCCTTCTCTTAGGTTTGTTTCTCTTCTTTTTCCTTCCTCCCTCCCTCCCTCCCTCCCTCCCTCCCTCCCTCCCTCCCTCCCTTCCTCCCTTCCTCCCTTCCCTCCTTCCCTCCTTCCCTCCTTCCCTCCTTCCCTCCTTCCCTCCTTCCCTCCTTCCCTCCTTCCCTCCTTCCTTCCTTCCTTCCTTCCTTCCTTCCTTCCTTCCTTCCTTCCTTCTCCTTTTTCTTAGAGACAGGGTCTCACTATGTGGCCCAGGCTGGCCTCTAACTCCTCACCTCCAGTGATCCTGCAGCCTCTACCTCCCGAAGTGCTGGGATTCCAGGCATGAACCACCCCGCTCGGCCTCTTTTTTTTTTTTTTTTTCCTCCCTTTTTTTAAAGGCAGAATTACAGTCTGTGGCCCAGACTGGAGTGCAGCAGCGTGATCTTAGCTTACTCTGCAACCTCCAGCTCCCAGACTCAAGCGATCCTCCCACCACAGCCTCCCCAGTAGCTGGGGCAACGGGAACACGCTACCACGTCCAGCTAATTGTTTTTTTATTTTTATTTTTTGAGATGGTGTCTCACTATGTTGGTCTCACTATGTTGGTCTCGCTATGTTGCCCAGGCTAGCCTGAAACTTCTGGACTCGAGGGATCCTGCTGCCTCAGCCTCCCAAAGTGCTGGGATTGTAAGTGTGAGCCACCACACCCGGCCCAGACAGCTTCTAAAGCTTTTTCCCACTTCTCAAGGTGTGGTCCATGTGAGCATTAGCCCACAACCACCTGTGAACTGCTGGGCGGTCCTTGGCCATGGCTGCCCTCTAGTGGCTGATGACATATGCTCGCGTCTGCAGCCGTCCCTGCCAGTCCCCACCGGTAACCAGGGACGCTTAGTAACAGGAATGGGGACCAGGTGCGGCGGCTCACGCCCGTCATCCCAGCACTTCGGGAGGCCGAGGCGGGCGGATCACCTGAGGTCAGGAGTTCGAGACCAGCCTGGCCAACGTGGTGAAACCCTGTCTCTACCAAACATACAAAAATTATCCGGCCGTGGTGGCTCACGCCCGTCATCCCAGCACTGTGGGAGGCCGAGACGGGCGGATCACCTGAGGTCAGGAGTTCGAGACCAGCCTGACCAACGTGGTGAAACCCCGTCTCTCCTAAAAATACAGTATTAGCCAGATGTGGTGGCACATGCCTGTCGTCCCAGCTACCCGGGAGGCTGAGGCAGGAGAATCACTTGAACCCAGGAGGCGGAGGTTGCAGTGAGCTGAGATCGTGCCACTGTACTCGAACCTGGGTGACAGAGCGAGACCCTGTCTCAAAAAACAAAAAACAAAAAACAGACATTATAAGGTTGACAAAACAAGCTGGGTGCGGTGGCTCATGCCTGTCATCCCAGCACTTTGGGAGGCCGAGGCGGGTGGATCACAAGTTCAGGAGATCAAGACCAGCCTGGCCAACGTAGTGAAACCCCGTCTCTACTAAAATACAAAAGAAAAAAAAAAAAAAAAAAGAAATGAGCTGGGCCTGATAGCGGGCACCTGTAATCCCAGCTATTCGGAAGGCTAAGGCAAGGGAATTGCTTGAACCTCGGAGGCAGAGGTTGCCGTGAGCCGAGACCACGCCACTGCACTCCAGCCTGCGTGACAGAGTGACACTCCGTCTCGGAAGACAAAACAAAACAAAAGCCACATTGTCATATAAATTCTTTTGAACTGACGCATTTGAGGATCAACGGATCTAGAAAGAAGCTTCTTAGAGCTTCCCTTTTCTGATGAAAAGCAGAAACATCTGAGAAATAAGGAGTGTTGTAAATTCTCTCTCCGGGAAAGTTTTATGGCCGCGAAGAAGCCGGCATTAGCTGGGCGCGGTGGCTCACGCGTGTCATCCCAGCACTTCGGGAGGCCGAGGCGGGCGGATCACCTGAGGTCAGGAGTTCGAGGCCAGCCTGGCCAACACGGTGAAACCCCGTCTCTACGAAAAAATACAAAATTAGCTGGACGTGGTGGCTCATGCCCGTTATCCCAGCTACTCGGGAGGCTGAAGCAGGAGAATCGCTTGAACCCGGGAGGCAGAGATTGCAGTGAGCCGAGATCGCGCCACTGCACTCCAGCCTGGGCGACAAGAGCAAAAATTCCATCTCAAACAAACAAACAAACAAACAAAAAGGTAGTTATTTTATTACTGAAGTAACATGAAGCCTGAATGGGATGAACACGTCAGGGAATCTAATAAAGGGATTGCAAGACAGAAAGAAATCTTCCGGCCGGGCACAGTGGCTCATGCCTGTCATCTCAGCACTTTGTGAGGGCGACACGGGCGGATCACGAGGTCAGGAGATCGAGACCAGCCTGACCAATATGGTGAAACCCCGTCTCTACTAAAAATACAAAAATTAGCTGGGCATAGTGGCTCACACTGGCAATCCCAGCTACTTGGGAGACTGAGGCAGGAGAATGGCGTGAACCCAGGAGGCAGAGGTTGCAGTGAGCTGAGATGGTGCCACTGCACCCCAGCCTGGGTGACAGAGTGAGACTCTGTCTCAAAAAAAAAAAAAAAAAAAAAAAAAGAGTAAAGGCATAAAGAATGGCTGTAATTCCAGCACTTTGGGAGGCCAAAGCGGGTGGATCATGAGGTCAGGAGTTCAAGACCAGCCTGGGCAAGATGGTGAAATCCGTCTCTACTAAAAATACAAAAATTAGCTGGGCGTGGTGACGGGCACCTGTCATCCCAGCTACTCGGGAGGCTGAGGCAGGAGAATCGCTTGAACCCAGTAGGCGGAGGCTGCTGTGAGCCAAGATCACGCCGCTGCACTCCAGCCTGGGTGACAGAGAGAAACTCCATCTCAAATAAATAAAATAAAATAAAATAAAAAGGTTGGGCACGGTGGCTCATGCCTGTAATCCCAGCAGTTTGACAGGAGAATCGCTTGAACCCAGGAGGCGGAGGTTGCAGTGAGCCGAGATCAGGTCACTGAACTCCAACCTGGCTGATGAGCGAAACTCGTTCTCAAAAATAAATAAATAAATAAATAAATAAACTGAGCGTGGTGGCAGGTGTCTGTAATTCCAGCTACTCGGGAGGCTGAGGCAGGAGAATCGCTTGAACCCGGGAGGCGGAGGTTGCAGTGAGCCGAGATCACACCACTGCACTCCAGCCTGGGCGACAGACAGAGACTCAGTCTCAAAAAATAAATAAAATAAAATAAAAAACTAAAGGTTCACCATCACCAGGGGGTGAAGGAAGCTTTGCAATGGGAAGGTGCTTCTACCCAGACGTCTGCAAACCTGTCCAAATGCTTTTCTTTTTCCTTTTTTTTTTTAGATGGAGTCTTGCTCTGTCGCCCAGGCTGGAGTGCAGTGGCCAGATCTCAGCTCACTGCAAGCTCCGCCTCCCGGGTTCCCGCCATCCTCCTGCCTCAGCCTCCCGAGTAGCTGGGACCACAGGCGCCGCCACCACGCCCGGCTAGTTTTTTGTAGTTTTAGTAGAGACGGGGTTTCACCGTGTTAGCCAGGATGGTCTCAATCCCCTGACCTCATGATCCACCCGCCTCGGCCTCCCAAAGTGCTGGGATGACAGGCGTGAGCCACCGTGCCCGGCCTCCAAACGCTTTTCTACCCTTTCTCTCAGGACGGGCGGCTCAGGCAGAGTGGGGCAAAGTCCTACGGCCTGGGGGGACGTGGGGAAGGTGCAACCACACTTTGGCTAACTCCTATTGTGTCCCACTGACCAGTGCAGACAAAAGTTCAGCTTTGGCCGGGCACGGTGGCTCACGCCTGTCATCCCAGCACTTTGGGAGGCCGAGGCAAGCAGATCACGAGGCCAGGAGATTCAGACCATCCTGACCAACACAGTGAAACCCCGTCTCTACTAAATATACAAAAATTAAGGCTGGGCGCGGTGGCTCACGCCTGTCATCCCGGCACTTTGGGAGGCCGAGGCGGGCGGATCACCTGAGGTCGAGAGTTCGAGACCAGCCTGACCAACATGGCTAATTTTGTATTTTTAGTACAAAATTAGTACAAAAATGACAGGTGGCACACACCTGTCATTCCAGCTACTCGGGAGGCTGAGGCAGGAGAATCGCTTGAACCCGGGAGGCGGAGGTTGCGGTGAGCCAAGATCGCACCACTGCACTCCAGCCTGGGCAACAAGAGTGAAACTCTGTCTCAAAAATAAATAAATAAGTAAATTAGCCAGGCGTGGTGGCGGGCACCTGTCATTCCAGCTACTCGGGAGGCTGAGGCAGGAGAATCGCTGGAACCCGGGAGGCGGAGGTTGCAGCGAGCCGAGATCGCGCCATTGCACTCCAGCCTGGGTGACAAAGTGAGACTCTGTCTCACCAAAAAAAAAAAAAAAAGGAGGGAGGATTGGTTAAGCCTGAGATATTTAGGCTGCAGTGAGCCAAGACAAGAGCAAAACTCCATCTCAGAAAAAAAAAGAAAGAAAATATGCATGTCTTGTTTCTTAGTAATCCATCTGGTTCATTGTTAGTGATGATTCAGCAAACCGTCAGCGGGACAAGCGTGTTGGCCCCACGCCTTCAACGCCCCTGTGTCTGGAGAGTGGGCTGCTGGTTTTGTGTTCACATGGGAAGAGAGAATTAGGGAACTTGCCTCCGACGGCATTACTCAACAGGATGAGAGACGCAGGCAGCCTGGGGGTAGGAGGTGGTGCCGCTGTTGATCTCTCATTCAGGAGAACCCAGGCCCAGACCAGCTCATGACACCGATGTTCCCTCCCGCGTGGATGGGCAGGGGCTAAATGTGTGTCTTCCCAGGGCTCTTCTCGGGCCAAGCCCATCTCCAGGAGACACTTTCTTCTGTCCCTTGTTAGACGCTGCTCACTGAAGACGTAGCCTTACCCAAAGGGGAGTCTGGCCTTGGGTCTTGGCTGGAGGGTGGTGATCTGTCAGGTCCTGGAGTGGCCCCTGGTCGTATCTTTGCTGGCCTGGGGGCTTTGGATGGTTCACGGTCTAAGAATGTGATTTAAGGTGGGGGCCTAGGAACAAGCGAGATGAGTTCCAACTTCCAGGAGGCAGACTGAGAAATAGCAGATAGATCCTATCTATCTATCTATCTATCTATCTATCTATCTATCTATCTATCTATCTATCTATCTATCATCTATCTATCTATGTATCTATTTATCTATCTATCATCTATGTATGTATGTATGTATCTATGTATCTATCATCTATCATCTGTCATCTATCATCTATCTATGAATCTATGTATGTATGTATCTATCTATCTATGTGTCTATCTATCTATCCATCTATCTAGTCTATCTATCTATCTATCTATCTATCTATCTATCTATCTATCTATCTATCATCTGTCATCTATCATCTATGTATGTATGTATGTATGTATCTATCTATCTATCTATGTATGTATCCATCTGTCTATCCATCTGTCTATCTAGTCTATCATCTATCTTCCATCTATCATCTATCTATCAATCATCTATTTATCTATCATCTATCTATCAATGATCTACTATCTATCTATCTATCGATGTATCTATCTATATGTCTATCTATCATCTATCTACGTGTCTATCTAGTCTATCTATCTATCTATCTATCTATCTATCTATCTATCTATCTATCTATATATGTGTCTATCTATCTATCCATCTATCTGTCTATCTAGTCTATCTATCATCTATCTATCTATCTATCTATCTATCTATCTATCTATCTATCTAGTCTATCTATTTATCTATCATCTATCTATCTATCTTCCATCTATCATCTATCTATCAATCATCCATTTATCTATCATCTATCTATCATCGATCTACTGTCTGTCTATCTATCTATCTATCTAGTCTATTAGTCTATCTATCTATCGATGTATCTATCTGTCTATCTATCATCTATCTATTATCCATCTATCTATCTATCATCTATCTTCCATCTATCATCTATCAGTCATCTATCTATCCATCATCTATCTATCATCGATCTATTGTCTATCTATCTACCTATCATCTATCTATCCATTCATTCACCTATCTATCCATCTATTTATCCATTCATCTATCTATCTGTCTATCTATGTATCCATCATCTGTTTGTCTATCTTATCTATTATCTATCTATCTATCTATCTATCTATCTATCTATCTATCTATGTCTATCATCTATGTAAAATTCATCCATCATGGCTGGGTGAGGTGGCTCATGCCTGTAATCCCAGCATCAAGAATCCGGGCAGATCACTTGAGCTCAGGAGTTCGAGACCAGCCTGGCCAACATGGTGAAACCCCATCTTTACGAAAAATATAAAAAATTGGCTGGGTGTGGTGGCACACACCTGTAATGTCAGCTACTCAAGAGGCTGAGGCAGGAAAATCACTTGAACCTGGGAGGCAGGGGTTGCAGTGAGCTGAGATCACGTCACTGCACTCCAGCCTGGGTGACAGAATGAGAGTCTGTCTCTTAAAATAAAATAAAATAAAATAAAATTCATCCATCATTTATGTATCAAAAAGCTATCAATCATCTATCTAGCTATCATCTATTACCTATACATCTATCACATATTCATCTATCATATGTATTTTTCATCTGTCATCTACCAATCTATCATATGTATTTTTCATCTATCATCTGTCAATCATCTATCTGTCATCTATACATATATATCATCTACTTTTTTTTTTTTTTTTTTTTTTTGAGACGGAGTCTCGCTCTGTCGCCCGGGCTGGAGTGCAGTGGCCGGATCTCAGCTCACTGCAAGCTCCGCCTCCCGGGTTTATGCCATTCTCCTGCCTCAGCCTCCCAAGTAGCTGGGCCTACAGGCGCCCACCACCTCGCCCAGCTAGTTTTTTTGTATTTTTTAGTAGAGACGGGGTTTCACCGTGTTAGCCAGGATGGTCTCGATCTCCTGACCTCGTGATCCGCCCGTCTCGGCCTCCCAAAGTGCTGGGATTACAGGCTTGAGCCACCGCGCCCGGCCTATCATCTACTTTTTAAATTTCTTTTGAGACCCATTTTCACTGCACCCGGCCTCATGATCGAATCTTTGTCCTCTCCCTCTCTTTTCTCCACCTGCACAACCCTGATCTCACACGGGGGAGCCATGACCCCTGCAGTGTGAATCTCTCCTGAATGCATCTTATAAACAGTCTTCTCCAGTTTAGGCGTGCAAAGGATTGAATGTTTGCATTGCCCTTCCTTTGGTGCAGTGCGGTTGGGCAGGGGCAGTGCGGTTGGGCAGGTGCAGTGGGGTTCGGCAGGGGCAGTGCGGTTTCGCAGGTGCAGTGGGTTTGGGCAGGTACAGTGCAGTTGGGCAGGTGCAGTGGGATTGGGCAGGTGCAGTGCGGTTGGGCAGAGGCAGTGGGGTTGGGCAGGTGCCGTGGGGTTTGGCAGGTGCAGTGGGGTTTGGCAGGTGCAGTGGGGTTGGGCAGGTGCAGTGTGGTTTGGCACGGGCAGTGGGGTTTGGGCAGGTGCAGTGGGGTTGGGCAGGTGCAGTGGGGTTCAGCAGGTGCAGTGCGGTTGGGCAGGTGCAGTGGGGTTGGGCAGGTGCAGTGCAGTTGGGCAGGTGCAGTGCGGATTGGGCAGGTGCAGTGGGGTTGGGCAGGTGCAGTGTGGTTCGGCAGGTGCAGTGGGGTTGGGCAGGTGCAGTGTGGTTGGGCAGGTGCAGTGGGGTTCGGCAGGTGCAGTGGGGTTGGGCAGGCTCAGTGTGGTTATGCAGGTGCAGTGGGTTTGGGTAGGTGCAGTGCAGTTGGGCAGGTGCAGTGGGGTTTGGCAGGGGCAGTGCGGTTGGGCAGGTGCAGTGGGGTTTGGGCAGGTGCAGTGGATTTGGGCAGGTGCAGTGTGGTTGGGCAGGGGCAGTGGGGTTTGGGCAGGTGCAGTGGGGTTGGGCAGGTGCAGTGGGGTTGGGCAGGTGCAGTGCGGTTCGGCAGGTGCAGTGGGTTTGGGCAGGTGCAGTGGATTTGGGCAGGTGCAGTGGGATTGGGCAGGTGCAGTGGGTTTCGGCAGGTGCAGTGGGGCTGGGCAGGTGCAGTGCGGTTGGGCAGGTAAAATGGGGTTCGGCAGGGGCAGTGCGGTTGGGCAGAAGCTCCCGCTCAGCCAATATTGACAGCCTCTGCCCACCCATCCCTTGGAGAGGGTCCTCAGGTGCCAGAGAATACAGGGGAGGGGGCTGATCTCCCCACAGCCTTCAGGGGCCTCAGTCATCCCAGACCCTATCTCTGCTTGCTCTTTTTAATTAATTAGTTATTTATTTAGAGACAGAGTCTCATCCTCTCACCCAGGCCGGAGTGCAATCGCATGGTCTCGGCTCACTACAATCTCCACCTCCCAGGTTCAACCGTTTCACCATGTTGGCCAGGCTGGCCTCGAACTCCTGACCTCATGATCCGCCCGCCTTGGCCTTCCAAAGTGCCGGGATTACAGGACTTTGTAATCCCACCACACCCGGCCACAGCTTTTTTTTTCTTTTTCTTTTTGAGATGGAGTCTCGCTCTGTCACCCAGGCTGCAGTGCGGTGGCACAATCTCGGCTCACGGCAACCTCTGCCTCCTGGGTTCAAGTGATTCTCCTGCTGCAGGCTCCCAAACAGCTGGGATTATAGGTGCCTGTCACCACACCTCACTTTTTTTTTTTTTTTTTTTTTTTTTGTATTTTTAGTAGAGATGAGATTTTGCCGTGTTGTCCAGGCTGGTTTTGAACTTCTGACCTCAAGTGATCTGCCTGCCGTGGCCTCGCAAAGTGCTGGGATTACAGGCATGAGCCACCATGCTGGCCACGGCTCCTCTCTGTCGCCCGGATTGGAGTGCAATGACGCAATCTCGGCTCACTGCAACCTTTGCCTTCCTGGTTCAAGCGATTCTCCTGCCTCAGTCTCCTGAGTCGCTGGGATTACAGGCGCCTGCCACCACGCCCAGCTTTTTTTTGTTATTTTTAGTACAGACGGGGTTTCGCCATATTGGCCAGGTTGGTTTTGAACTCCTGACCTCAAGTGATCCACCTGCGTTGGCCTGGCAAAGTGCTGGGAGGCACGGCCACCGCGCCCGGCCTCTGCTGTGTCTTTGACACCCGAGGCCTCTGCTTCTGAGCTAAGTGGGACCTGAGGTCTCTGAAACCCACAGGTTCCTACCCAGGGATGTGGTGCTCCCTTGGGGAGGTAAACCTGCTTCCTGGGGTGGTCCGTGGGGTTTCCTGCTCTCACTTCTAGCGGGCCCAGGGGATTCCACGCTTTTTCTTCCTTGCTGTGTTTTAGACGCTTCTCCCCACCAAGAGCCTGGCCCCACCTCCTCCCCAAGCTTTGACCTGTGAATCAAAAGATCAGGGGTGGAAGGTTCCAGAAGGTTGCCTCTGCTCCATCATCAAATCTCCCCTGAAACTCGGAAGCAAGGGGCTGGCCGGGGTTTGCAGGAGGGACATGGAACGCCCATGACGAAGGAGAGAGCTGCCATCTCATCGTCAGCCACCATCTCAGTTGACGTTTAAGCATCTGTGGTGATGGAATCCCTCACTGATAGTGGGAGGCAAAATAATGTCCCACAAAGATGTTCACGTCCTAATCCCCATGTGGGAGACAGAATAATGGCCCCAAAGATGTCCACATCCTAATGCCATGTGGCAGACAGAATAATGGCCCCAAAGATGTCCACGTCCTAATCCCATGTGGGAGACAGAATAATGGCCCCAAAGATGTCCACGTCCTAATCCCATAGGGAGACAGAATAATGGCCCCAAAGATGTCCACATCCTAATCCCATAGGGAGACAGAATAATGGCCCCAAAGATGTCCACATCCTAATCCCATGTGGGAGACAGGATAATGGCCCCAAAGATGTCCACGTCCTAATCCCATGTGGGAGACAGGATAATGGCCCCAAAGATGTCCACGTCCTAATCCCATGTGGGAGACAGGATAATGGCCCTAAACATGTCCACATCCTAATTCCCACGAGGGAGACAGAATAATGGCCCCAAAGATGTCCACGTCCTAATCCCCATGTGGGAGACAGAATAATGGCCCCAAAGATATCCACATCCTAACCCCATAGGGAGACAGAATAATGGCCCCAAAGATATCCACATCCTAACCCCATAGGGAGACAGAATAATGGCCCCAAAGATATCCACATCCTAATCCCACGTGGGAGACGGAATAATGGCCCCAAAGATATCCACATCCTAACCCCATAGGGAGACAGAATAATGGCCCCAAAGACGTCCACATCCTAATCCCATGTGGGAGACAGAATAATGGCCCCAAAGATGTCCATGTCCTAATTCTGTGGGCGTGGTGGCAGACGCCTGTAGTCCCAGCTACTTGGGAGGCTGAGGCAGGGGAACTGCTTGAACCGGGGAGGTGGAAGTTGCAGTGAGCTGAGATCGCACCACTGCACTCTAGCCTGGCAACAAAGTGAGACTCCACCTCAAAAAAAAAAAAAAAAAACAACAAATAAGGTTTATTTGGCTCATAATTCTGCAGAGTGTACAGGAATCATGGTTTCAGTGTCTGCTGCTGGTGAGAATCTCAGCAACTTCCACTCCTGGGGGGAGAGCAAGGGGAGCTGGCGTTACATGGTGGGAGAGGTGGCAAGAGGTGGGGAAGGAGGTACCAGCCTCTTTCTCTTTCTACTTTTTTTTTTTCTTTTGGAGACAGAGTCTCACTCTGTCGCCCAGGCTGGAGTGCAGCGGTGCGATCTTGGCTCATTGCAACCTCTGCCTCCCAGGTTCAAGCGATTCTCCTGCCTCAGCCTCCCGAGTAGCTGGGATTATAGGTGCATGCCGGCAGGCCCGGCTAATTTTTTGTATTTTAATACAGACGGGGTTTCACTGTGTTGCCCAGGCTGGTCTCGAACTCCCGAGCTCCGGCGATCCGCCCGCCTCAGCCTCCCAAAGTGCTGGGATCATAGGCGTGAGCCACCGCACCCAGCCAGCAGCCTCTGTTTCATAACCAGCTCTTTTAGGATCAAACAGAAAGGCCGGGCGCGGTGGCTCAAGCCTGTAATCTCAGCACTTTGGGAGGCCGAGACGGGTGGATCACGAGGTCAGGAGATCGAGACCATCCTGGCTAACACGGTGAAACCCCGTCCCTACTAAAAAATACAAAAAACCAGCCGGGCGAGGTGGCGGGCGCCTGTAATCCCAGCTACTTGGGAGGCTGAGGCAGGAGAATGGCCTGAACCCGGGAGGCGGAGCTTGCAGTGAGCTGAGATCCGGCCACTGCACTCCAGCCTGGGGGACAGAGCGAGACTCCGTCTCAAAAAAAAAAAAAAAAAAAAGGAACAAACAGAAAAAGAAGTCACTCATGACTACAAGAAAGGCACCAAGCCATTTTTAAATAAAGAGTCCGCCCTCCATGATTTAAACATCCCCTGCCAGGTGCCATCTCCAACCCGGAGAACCAAATTTCAACCTGAGATTGACAACGGACCAACAACCAAACTATATCATCCCTTTGTCCTCCCGAAGGGACCAGGCCTACTGAAAACTGGATTTTTAGACCAGAGAGGCCCAGGTTCTCATATCTCTCACCTCAAGGGCTTGCTGTACAATAATAAATGATTTTTTTTTTTTTTTTGAGACGGAGTCTCACTCTGTTGCCCAGGCTGGAGTGCAGTGGCCGGATCTCCACTCACTGCAAGCTCCGCCTCCTGGGTTCACGCCATTCTCCTGCCTCAGCCTCCCCAGTAGCTGGGACTACAGGCGCCGCCACCTCGCCCGGCTAATTTTTTGTATTTTTAGTCGGGGTTTCACCGTGTTAGCCAGGATGGTCTCGATCTCCTGACCTCATGATCTGCCCGCCTCGGCTTCCCAAAGTACTGGGATTTCAGGCGTGAGCTGCTGCGCCCGACCATGAATTTTTTTTTTTTTTTTTTTTTTTTAATGAGATGGAGTTTCGCTCTTGTGGCCCGGGCTGGAGTGCAATTGTGCAATCTCAGCTCTCCCGGTCAGTGATTTAAGGAGGAGGCTAGACAGTGCCTCAGTGGTTGGGTTGGAAGGAGATGCACAAGCTTCTTAGAGTCTAAGCATCTTTGCTAAATATCACTTTTTTTGAGAAAGAGAGATGGGGTCTTACTTTGTCACCAGGCTGGAGTGCAGTGGTACAATCACAGCTTAATGTTACCTTGAACTCTAGTGATCCCCCCACCTCAGCCTCCCAGATAGCTGGGACTACAGGCACAAGCCACCATGCCCAGCTAACTTTTGCATTTTTTTTGTAGAGATGGGGTCTCGCTCTGTTGCCCAGGTCTTAAACTCCTGTCTCAAGAAATCCTCCTACTTTGGCCTCCCAAAGTGTTAGAAATACAGGCATGAGCCACGGCGCCCAGCCAAAGATCACGTTTTTATTATTTATTATTATTATTTTTTTGAGATGCAATCTTGCTCTGTCGCCCAGGCTGGAGTGCAATGGCGTGATCTCGGCTCACTGCAACCTCCGCCTCCCAGGTTTAAGGGATTCTCCTGCCTCAGCCTCCCACGTCGGTGGGATGACAGGTGTACGCCACCACGGCTGGGTAAATTTCTGCATTTTTAGTTGAGACGGGGTTTCACCATGTTGGCCAGGCTGGTCTGGAACTCCTGGCCTCAGGTGATCCACCCGCCTCGGCCTCCCAAAGTGCCGGGATGACAGGTGTGAGCTACCGTGCCTGGACCCAAACATCATGTCTTTAAATAAAAACGTAGAAAATGATATAAAGGCTCACGGCATCATCAACAAGAAAACAGTTCCCCAGTGTCTCGGAGGCGGAGATGTCCACGCCATTCCTACACCCTCCAGGCCTCAGGTAATTTCCTTCACGGTCAACACCTCTTCGCGGTAACCTTTACCTTCCTCTGGCATGAATTCCTCCCAGATAATCTGAGAAAAAGAAGGAGGATTCAGGCTGTCAGATCTTCACAGCTGAGCCTGGGACTCGGAAGGCAGTGTTTATTTTTATCTTCCCCCCTCGAGACGGAGTCTCGCTCTGACGCCCAGGCTGGAGTGCAGTGGCACGACCTCAGCTCACTGCAACCTCCGCCTCCCGAGTTCAAGCCATTCTCCTGCCTCAGCCTCCTGAGGATTATAGGCATGCACCGCCACGCCCGGCTAATTTTTGTATTTTTAGTACAGATGGGCTTTCATCATATTGGCCAGGCTGGTCTCGAACTCCCGACCTCGTGGTGATCCACTCGCCTCGGCCTCCCAAAGTGCTGGGATGACAGGCGTGAGCCACTGTGCCCGGCCAGGGGTTTTTCCTGGGATAAAGATCTGAGACAGACCCACCCGTGCAGCCTCATAGTTGACAATGAACAGGGTGGCCTTCGGAAGAGCTTGTGAGCGTGAGACCTGGGCAGGGTGCAGCAGGTGCTAAGGCTCTGGGGCCGATGGAGCTCGGAGAAGGGAAGGTTGAAGCCTGAAGCTGTTATCCTGGCACCTCGATGTGGGGGACCCCTGGGGGGTCAGTGGAAAGCGGGGGCTGGGGAGGAGGCTGGCGTGGGGGTGGAAGGTAACGGAATGGCAGATGGCTGGGTCTAGGACGGGGGTGTGCAAGTGGCAACTGGAAGGGTGTTACCCATATGGCAGGAAAGAGGGCGCTGGGGGCAGCCCTGGGCTTGATCTGGAGTTCCCCATGGGAGGAAGACACAGCCCCTGAGGTGGAGAGAGGTGGGTGGGAGAGGGATGCCCCTGGGCTCTTCGGATGTGGGTCACACAGGTCCCTCACCCTTAGTCACCCTTCCTGGAGTCTTGCTGTTGAGTCTGTCTCTTTGCCTCTTTTCTCTGTCTCCCTCTCTGTCTCTCTTTCCTCCCCCTCTCACCATCTTCTACCCCCATCTCTGAGTCTCTCTCTATTTCCGTCTTCCTGTGTGTCTGCCTCTGTTGGGTTCAGTCTCCCTGTTTCTCTTTCATCTCTTGGTCTCTGTCTCGGATATCCGGCACCAATGACATGTCCCTGTGACTCGGGGACTAGGCTACAGTCCCCAGTTATTGAATCAAACCCTGACTCAGGGGCTGCGACGAAGGTGCTTTGTAGATGTGAAGTTCACAGTCAGCTGATTCCCAGGAAAAAAGATTGGACTAGAGAATGTGGGTGGGCCTCATCTAATCAGTCGAAGGTCTAAAGGGGAAGGGTGGGCCTTATCTAATTAATAAGCTGAAGGTCTAAAGGAGAAGGGTGGGCCTCATCTAATTAGTGAAAGGTCTAAAGGGGAAGGGTGGGCATGGTCTAATCAGTTGAAGGTCTAAAGGGGCAGGGTGGGCCTCAATTAATCAGTTGAAGGTCTAAACGGGAGGGGTGGGCCTCATTTAATCAGTTGAAGGTCTAAAGGGGGAAGGGTGGGTCTCGTGTAATCAGCTGAAGGTCTAAAGGGGGAAGGGTGGGCCTCATCTAGTCAGTTGAAGGTTTAAAGGGGGAAGGGTGGGCCTCATCTAGTCAGTTGAAGGTTTAAAGGGGGAAGGGTGGGCCTTATGTAATCAGATGAAGGGCTAAAAGGGGGAAGGGTGGGTCTCATGTAATCAGTCGAAGGTCTAAAGGGGGACAGGTGGGCCTCATCTAATCAGTTGAAGGCCTAAAGGCAAAGAGGGGGCATGGTCTAATCAGTCAAAGGTCTAAAGAGAGAAGGGTGGGCCTCATCTAATCAAAGGTCTAAAGGGGAAGGGTGGGCCTCATCTAATCAGTTGAAGGTCTAAAAGGGAAGGGTGGGCCTCATCTAATCAGTTGAAGGCCTAAAGGGGAAGGGGGGCATGGTCTAATCAGTCAAAGGTCTAAAGAGAGAAGGGTGGGCCTCATCTAATCAAAGGTCTAAAGGGGGAGGGTGGGCCTCAGCTAATCAGTTGAAGGTTTAAAGGGGAAGGGTGGGCCTCATCTAATCAGTTGAAGGCCTAAAGGGGAAGGGGGGCATGGTCTAATCAGTCAAAGGTCTAAAGAGAGAAGGGTGGGCCTCATCAAAGGTCTAAAGGGGAGGGTGGGCCTCATCTAATCAGTTGAAAGTTTTAAGGGGAAGAGTGGGCCTCATCTAATCAGTTGAAGGCCTAAAGGGGGAAGGGTGGGCCTCATCTACTCAGTCGAAAGTCTAAAGAGGAAGGGTGGGCCTCATCTAATTAATAAGCTGAAGGTCTAAAGGAGAAGGGTAGGCATCATCTAATCAGTTGAAGGTCTAAAGGGGAAGGGTGGACCTCATCTAATCAGTCAAAGGCCTAAAACGGAAGGGTGGGCCTCATCTAATCAGTTGAAGGCCTAAAGGCGGACAGGCGGGCCTCATCTAATCAGCTGAAGGTATATTGGGGGAAGGGCGGGCCTCATCTAATCAGTCGAAGGTATATAGGTGGGCCTCATCTAATCAGTCGAAGGTATATAAGTGGGCCTCATCTAATCAGTTGAAGGTATCTAGGTGGGCCTCATCTAATCAGTCGAAGGTCCAAATGAGCAGGGTGGGCCTCATCTAACTCGTCCAAGGTCTAAAGGATCAAAGCTGGGGTTCCCCGGACAAGAGTTTTATTTCCTTTTTTAAAATGACATCTCCTACTCTGAGAATGCCGGAAGGTTCTGCCCCTGGAATGCAGCATCAGCTCTGGCCTGACTTTCCAGCCTGCCGGCTTTTACCGCAACATGAGACGCAGTCCCTGAGGCAGAGAGAGGCGGGTGGGAGAGGACCGTTCATGGGGTTTCGGGGTGCACGTCACGCAGTTCCTTGCCCTTGTTCACCCTCTCTGGGCTCTCGCTGAGACCAGGTATCATTTCTCTGTCTTCCGTGTCTCTCTCAGTCTCTGTGTCTCTTTTCTCTGTCTCCCTCTCTGTCTCTTTCCTCCCTATGTGTCTCTCTTCCACTCCCATCCCTTGGTCTCTCTTTGTGTGTGTCTCTCGCTCTCTCTCCGCTCTCCGAGTCCACCTATGTCTTTCTCTCTCTGTTTCTTTTTCTCTTTGTCCCTGTCTCTATCTGTCCGTCTCCCTCTCTCTCTGTCTCTCTGTCTCTCTGTCTTTGTCTCTCTCCTCTCCCTGCTGGGGTTGGTGATGTTTTTTTTGTTTGTTTTTGTTTGTTTGTTTGTTTCTTGATATAAAGTCTCGCTCTTGTCGCCCAGGTTGGACTGTAATGGTGTGATCATGGCTCACTGCAAGCTCCGCCTCCCGGGTTCAAATGATTCTCCTGCCTCAGCCTCCCGAGTAGCTGGGATTACAGGCGTGCGCCGCCACACCCGGCTAGTTTTTGTAATTTTAGTAGAGATGAGGTTTCTCCATGTTGGCCAGGCTGGTCTCGAACTCCCGACCTCAAGTGATCCTCCCGCCTCGGCCTCCCAGAGTGCTGGGATGACAGGTGCGAGCCACCGTGCCTGGCCCCTGCCTGTTCTTTATGTTTGTCTGTCTTTGTTTCTCCATCTCTGTCTCTCTGATGGTGTTTTTCTCTTCGTATATCTCTGTGTTCCTCTCTGTCTCTCTCTCTCTCTTTCCTTCTCCCTTTTCTCCCTCCCTCTCTCTGTTTCTCTCTCTGTGTGTCTCCCTCTTTCTCTGCCTCTCTTGTCTCTTTATTTCTGCCTCTCCTCTCTACCTTCTTTTTTCTTTTGAGACGGAGTCTCACTCTGTCACCCAGGCTGGAGTGCGGTGGTGCGATCTCGGCTCACTGCAACCCCTGCCTCCTGGGTTCGAGTCATTCTCCTGCCTCAGTCTCCCGAGTAGCTGGGATTACAGGCGTGCACCACCACGCCCGGCTACTTTTTGTATTTTTAGCAGAGACACGGTTTCACCATGTTGGCCAGGCTGGTCTCGAACTTCTGGCCTCACGTGATCCACCTGCCTCAACCTCCGCAAGTGCTGGGATGACAGGCCTGAGCCACTGCGCCCGGCTCATCACTACCATCTTCTCTTCCTTGTTTTGACCACCAGCCTGACTCAATTTCTCCTGATGGAGCTCACAGAGAGGACCCTGACTCCAACCCGGGAGAGACCCTGATCTCAACCTGGGAGAAGTCCCAGGAGCGGGATACAGATTCCAACCACACCCGTGGCGAAGCTGGTGAAGAAGCAAGACAGTCAACACTCAGAGGCCGTGTCCCACACTCCCCGTTCCCTGCTTTCCCTCCCAGGTCACCGTTCCGCCCGCCCTCTACCTACCTCATCTTCCACTTCATGGTTATCATTCAGTTTGTCTTTGATCTGTGGGACTGGCGGGAACAGTCTCTGTATCCTAAAGAACCTGAGACACAGAGAGAAAGTGTGGAGAGAACGCCAGGGTACCAGAGTTCCTGGTACATCGACGCCGTGTGCCGAGGGATGCTGCGCGCGGGGCATCTGCGCTCAACTACGCAGAACAACTTCACTAAGAATCACCAGATGATGAAAATCTTAAGGAACTAGGCCAGGCGCGGCGGCTCACGCCTGTCATCTCAGCACTTTGGGGGGCTGAGGCGGGTGGATCACTTGAGGTCAAGAGTTCGAGACCAGCCTGACCAACATGCTGAAATCCCGTCTCTACTAAAAATACAAAAATTAGCTGGTTATCATGCTGCACACCTGTAATCCCACCTACTCAGGAGGCTGAGGCAGGAGAATGGCGTGAACCCAGGAGACGGAGTTTGCAGTGAGCCGAGATCGCACCACTGCACTCCAGCCTGGGCGACAGAGCGAGACTCCATCTCAAGAAAAAAAATTAAAAAAAGAAAGAATCACCAAATGATGAAAATCTTAAGGAACTAGGCCAGGTGTGGCGGCTCACGCCTGTCATCCCAGCACTTTGGGAGGCTGAGGCAGGTGGATCACTTGAGGTCAAGCGTTTGAGACCATCCTGGCCAAATGGTGAAACCCCGTTTCTACTAAAAATAGAAAAATTAGCCGGGCATGGTGGTGCACACCTGCAAACCCCAGCTACTCAGGAGGCTGAGGCAGGAGAATTGCTTGAACCCGGGAGGTGGAGCTTGCAATGAGCCGAGATTGCACCACTGCACTCCAGCCTGGGCGACAGAGCAAGACTCCGTCTCAAAAAAAAAAAAAAAAAAAAGAATCACCAAATGACAACAATCTTAACAATCTTAAGGAACCAGGCCGGGCGCGGTGGCTCACGCCTGTAATCCCAGCACCTTGGGGGGCTGAGGCGGGTGGATCACTTGAGGTCAAGAGTTTGAGACCAGCCTGGCCAACATGCTGAAACCCCATCTCTACTAAAAATACAAAAATTAGCCGAGTATTGTGGTGCACACCTGTCATCCCAGCTACTCGGGAGGCTGAGGCAGGAGAATCGCTTGAACCCAGGAGGTGGAGGTTGCAGTGAGCCAAGGTTGTACCACTGCCCTCCAGCCTGGTGACAGAGCGAGACTCCATCTCAAGAAAAAGAAAGAAAAGAAAAGAAAAGAAAAGAAAAGAAAGAAGAAAGAAAGAAAGAGAAAGAGAGAGAGAGAAAAAGAAAGGAAGGAAGGAAGGAAGGAAAGAAGGGAAGAAGGAAAGAAAAGAAAGAGAGAGAAAAACAAAGAAAAGAAAAGAAAAGAAGAGAAAGCGGTGGCTCACGCCTGTGATCCCAGAACTTCGGGAGGCCGAGGCGGGCGGATCACTTGATGTCCGGAGTTCGAGACCAGCCTGGCCAACCTGGTGAAACCCCATCTCTATTCCAAATACAAAAATTAGCTGAGTATCGTGGCGCACACCTGTCATCCCAGCTACTCGGGAGGCTGAGGCAGGAGAATCGCTTGAACCCGGGAGGTGGAGGTTGCAGTGAGCCGAGATCACGTCACTGCACTCCAGCCTGGGCGACAGAGCAAGACTCTGCCTCAAACAAACAAACAAACCAACAAACAAACAAACGGAACTCAGGAAACAGGAGATCCTACAAGAATACACAGTGTTGGCCGGGCGCGGTGGCTCAAGCCTGTAATCCCAGCACTTTGGGAGGCCGAGACGGGCGGATCACGAGGTCAGGAGATCGAGACCATCCTGGCTAACACAGTGAAACCCCGTCTCTACTGAAAATACAAAAAAAAAAAAAACTAGCCGGGCGCGGTGGCGGCGCCTGTGGTCCCAGCTACTCCGGAGGCTGAGGCAGGAGAATGGCGGGAACCCGGGAGGCGGAGCTTGCAGTGAGCTGAGATCCGGCCACTGCACTCCAGCCTGGGCTACAGAGCAAGACTCCGTCTCAAAAAAAAAAAAAAAAAAAAAAAAAAAAGAATACACAGTGATGCTCATAGGGAATCTTTCTAGAATCTTCCCCAGCCCCTCGGGCACAGGGATGGAAATGGAACAGGCAGAGTCAGCTGTGGGCAGCTTCACGGACTCTGAGGTCCCTGGTGTTGAAGGGCTGAGCTCCAGAGGGGAAACGCCTGCCTTGATCCCACCAGCCTTGAAGAGCATGGTTCCTGGGTTGGAGGTGGGTTACTCTGTGTGTGTTTGTTTTGAGATGGAGTCTCGCTCTGTCGCCCAGGCTGGAGTGCGGTGGTGCGATCTCAGCTCACTGCAACCTCCACCTCCTGGGCTCAAGCGATTCTCCTGCCTCAGCCTCCTGAGTAGCTGGGATGACAGGCACCTGCCACCACGCCAGGCTAATTTTGTATTTTTAGTAGAGATGGGGTTTCCCCATGTTGGTCAGGCTGGTCTCAAACTCCTGACCTCAGGTGATCCGCCTGCCTCAGCCTCCAAAAGTGCTGCGATGACAGGCGTGAGACACCACGCCTGGCCTAGTTTCTTAAGATGTTTGTCATTTGGTGATTTCTTTTTTTTTTTGAGATGGAGTCTTGCTCTGTTGCCCAGGCCAGAGTGCAGTGGTGCAATCTCAGCTCACTGCAACCTCCACCTCCCGGGTTCAAGCGATTCTCCTACTTCAGCCTCCTGAGTAGCTGGGACGACAGGAACGTGCCACCACGTCCGGCTAATTTTGTATTTTCAGTACAGATGGGGTTTCCCCACGTTGGCCAGGCTGGTCTCAAACTCCTGACCTCAGGTGATCCGCCCATCTCAGCCTCCCAAAGTGCTGGGATGACAGGCGTGAGACACCACGCCTGGCCTAGTTCCTTAAGATGTTTGTCATTTGGTGATTTCTTTTTTTTTTGAGATGGAGTCTTGCTCTGTTGCCCAGGCCAGAGTGCAGTGGAGCAATCTCAGCTCACTGCAACCTCCACCTCCCGGGTTCAAGCGATTCTCCTACTTCAGCCTCCTGAGTAGCTGGGATTACAGGCACCTGCCACCACGCCCGGCTAATTTTTGTATTTTTAGTAGAGACGGGGTTTCACCGTGTTGGTCAGGCTGGTCTCGAACTCCCGACCTCAGGTGATCCGCCCGCCTCGGCCTCCCAAAGTGCTGGGATGACGGGCGTGAGCCACCGCACCCGGCCAAGGCTGTGTTTCTCTTTCTCAGAGACAGAGACCGACTTTGGAGAAAGCGCTTTTCTCGCGACCTGGCATGGTTGCCTGGGGGATGCCCAGGGGTTTCACACGTTACCTTTTAAAGAGGAAGCCGAAGACAAGGCCACAGACAAGGGTTCCCAGGATCAGGAGCACGTAAATGTGCACAGAGCTGGGATTTCGTTCGTCGGAGCCTAGAGAGACACACACGTATGCGTCCACGGTGAATGGCTGATGGACGTGTGAAAGGAAATTAAATTTCTTCATGACTCCAGATGCATTTAGCCACAGGGAACAGTGAAGCTGAGAACTGGGTCGAGCAAAGCTGCCTCCACCTTTTTTATGGTTCCTAAACAAGATGGCTTGGAGATGAAAGGCCACCCGCCTGTGTCATGTTTTACCCACAGGGAAATTCGTGGTGAGCTGTTAGAACTTCACTGCCACGGGCCGGGCGAGGTGGCTCACATCTGTCATCCCAGCACTTTGGGAGGCCGAGGTGGGCGGATCACTTGAGGTCAGGGGTTCGAGACCAGCCTGGTCACCACGGTGAAACCCCGTCTCTACTAAAAATACAAAAATTGGGCTGGGCGCCGTGGCTCACGCCTGTCATCCCAGCACTTTGGGAGGCCAAGTCGGGCGGATCACGAGGTCAGGAGATCGAGACCATCCTGGCTAACATGGTGAAACCCTGTCTCTACTAAAAATACAAAAAACTAGTCGGGCGAGGTGGCAGGTGCCTGTAGTCCCAGCTACTCGGGAGGCTGAGGCAGGAGAATGGCATGAACCCGGGAGGCGGAGCTTGCAGTGAGCTGAGATCCGGCCACTGCACTCCAGCCTGGGCGACAGAGCCAGGCTTTTTTTGAGACTCCGTCTCAAAAAAAATAAAAATAAAATAAAATAAAATAAAATAAAATAAAAATACAAAAATTGGGCCAGCTGCCGTGGCTTACGCCTGTCATCCCAGCACTTTGGGAGGCCGAGGCGGGCGGATCATCTGAGGCCAGGAGTTCAAGACCAGCCTGGCCAACAGGGTGAAACCCCGTCTCTACTAAAAAAAAAAATACAAAATTAGGCAGGCGTGGTGGCAGGTGCCTGTCATCCCATCCACTCGGGAGTCTGAGGCAGGAGAATCGCTGGAACCTGGGAGGTGGAGCCTGCAGTGAGCCGAGATCACGCCACTGTACTCTGGGCTGGGTAACAGAGTGAGACTCTACCTCAAAAACCAAAAAGTAAACAAACACACACATTTCTTAGAGGTGCAGTCAGTCCGGCCCACCAGACACACCTCTGATCACCCCTGTATCCCGTTTTGTCCGTGTCATCTGATGTATAATGCCCATTCCCCAGATTTTTTCCTCTGTCCCCTTTGTCGAGGTGAAAACCATGTACTTCTCAATATCCTCTTCCCTTTGCAATTTGGAGCCCTCAAAATCATCTTCAGAGAAAAGCATAGCCCTGTACCTCCCGGGCAGCCCAGACCTGGCTTTGAAGAGAGGTTCCCTGGCCGGGCGCGGTGGCTCACGCCTGCCATCCCAGCACTTTGGGAGGCCGAGGCGGGCGGATCACCTGAGGTCGGGAGTTCGAGACCAGCTTGACCAACATGGAGAAACCCCGTCTCTACTAAAAATACAAAATTAGCGTGGCGTGGTGGTGAGTGCCTGTCATCCCAGCTACTCGGGAGACTGAGGCAGGAGAATCGCTTGCACCCGGGAGGTGGAGATTGCAGTGAGCTGAGACCACGTCATTACTCTGTCTCAAAAAATAAAAAATAAAAAAAAGAGGGAGAGAGCTTCCCCATGGCCAGAGAGCCAGAATGGTGATGGTTTGAGTGGACGAAGACTGACTATTTCCCAGTGGGGCAGAGGGAGGGGGGCTTTAGGAGGGCTGTCAGTGGGGTTGTCCTCTGGCTCTGAAGGGAGCCTAGCTCATTCGTCCTGAAAAAAAAAAAAAACACCAGCAAAGCAATATTGCATGACCCTGTATGAGTATGAGACCACCTCCTTCTTTTTTTTTTTTTTGAGACAGAGTCTCGCTCTGTCACCCAGGCTGGAGTGCAGTGGTGCGATCTCGGTTCACTGCAAACTCCATCTCCTGGGTTCACGCCATTCTCCTGCCTCAGCCTCCCGAGTAGCTGGGACTACAGGCACCTGCCACCACTCCTGGCTAATTTTGTATTTTTAGTAGAGACGGGGTTTCACGATGTTGGCCAGGCTGATCTCAAACTCCTGACCTCCAGTAATTCTCCCTCCTCGGCCTCCCAAAGTGCTGGGATTACATGTGTGAGCCACCACACCTGGCTAATTTTGTATTTTTAGTAGAGACGGGGTTTCACCATGTTGGCCAGGCTGGTCTCGAACTCCTGACCTCGTGATCCGCCTGCCTCGGCCTCCCAAAGTGCTGGGATGACAGGCGTGAGCCACAGCGCCCGGCCCATCTGGCTGATTTTTTGTATTTTTAGTAGAGACGGGGTTTCACCATGTTGGTCAGGCTGGTCTCAAATTCCTGACCTCCGGTGATCCGCCCGCCTCAGCCTCCCAAAGCGCTGGGATGACAGGTGTGAGCCACCGCGCCCGGCCGAGTTTCTGTATTTTTAGTAGAGACGGGGTTTCACCATGTTGGCCAGGCTGGTCTCAAACTCCCGACCTCCAGTGATCCACCTGCCTCGGCCTCCCAAAGTGCTGGGATGACAGGCGTGAGCCACCATGCCCGGCTCTTCTCTGGTTATTAAGGGAGCGTAGCTCAACCATCCTGAAAAAACATCAGCAAAGCAATGTTGCGGGACCAAGCACGAGATCCCCTCCTTCTTTCTAGCCTCAGCGATAAACTCAGAGCCTGACGCTATTCCAAGTGATGTTCTTAACTCAATCTCAGCACCCAGGGCAGAGCCGCTGACCTCTGTGCCTGCTCCAAGGTGTTGGCAGACGGCACAGACATCCCTTACCTCCGCCCAGCGCTTACCAAATTCAGCGGCTTCACTCCAGGAACTCCAGTTCAGGATGCGGACGTCTGCAGCTCTGATCTTCACAGCATGTTTCGCTCTGGGTTCAGAGCTTGGAAAGTTGTATCTATTTTCCAGATCACCAGAAACATTGATCTTGGGAGGAAGAAAGAAAGTTAGAGATCGGTGTCTTCGCGTGGAGGAAAAGGCTGTCTTTTTTCATTCTTCTATCTTTTAAATTTTTTTCTCCTTTTTTTTCTTTTTTTTCCTACCATTTTGAATGCACCTGCTCTGATCAAGTCTTGGAAGCTAACCAGAGTCAAGTCTCATTAGTATTTGGATGGCAGACAACTTACGAAAATTTGGGTGATGTAGGTATTTTATTTTTCTATTCTATTCTATTCTATTCTATTCTATTCTATTCTATTCTATTCTATTCTAGTCTAGTCTAGTCTATTCTAGTCTAGTCTATTCTATTCTAGTCTAGTCTAGTCTAGTCTAGTCCAGTCCAGTCCAGTCCATTCTATTCTATTCTATTCTATTCTATTCTATTCTATTCTATTCTAGTCTATTCTAGTCTAGTCTAGTCTATTCTAGTCTATTCTGTTCTATTCTAGTCTATTCTATTCTAGTCTAGTCCACTCTAGTCTAGTCCAGTCCAGTCCAGTCTATTCTATTCTATTCTATTCTAGTCTATTCTATTCTATTCTAGTCTAGTCTAGTCTATTCTAGTCTATTCTATTCTAGTCTATTCTAGTCTATTCTATTCTAGTCTAGTCTATTCTATTCTAGTCTAGTCTATTCTAGTCTAGTCTAGTCTAGTCTAGTCTAGTCTAGTCTATTCTATTCTAGTCCAGTCTATTCTATTCTATTCTATTCTATTCTAGACAGACTCGCGCTCTGTCACCCAGGCTGGAGTGCATTGGCATGATCTGGGCTCACCACAACCTCCGCCTCCTGGGTTCAAGCAATTCTCCTGCCTCCACCTCCTGGGTTCAAGCCATTCTCCTGCCTCAGCCTCCCGTGTAGCTGGGATTACAGGCACCTGCCACCAGGCATGGGTAATTTTTATATTTTTAGTAGAGACAGGATTTCTCCACGTTGGCCGGGCTGGTCTTGAACTCCTGACCTCAAGTGATTTGCACGCCTCAGCCTCCCAAGATGCTGGGATGACAGGCATGAGCCACCGTGACCGGCTAAAATTTTATTTTTTGAAGCAAAAATTGTTGGCCAGGTGTGGTGGCAGGTGCCTGTAGTCCCAGCTACTAGGGAAGCTGAGGCAGGAGAATCGCTTGAACCTGGGAGGTGGAGGTTGCAGTGAGCCAAGATTGCACCACTGCACTCCAGCCTGGGAGACAGAGCGAGACTCCGTCTCAAAAGTAAATACACACATGAATAAATGATTCAGGAACTTAACAGACCTTCAGACGGATAGTTTAGCAAGGGATGTTAAGATCCCCAAGTCCAGCATAGTCGTTGGACAGAGGAGGATACTGAGGGTCGGAGTGGCCAGGAGACTTGGTAAATATCCGGCAACAGAACTCAGTCTAAAAGCATTTTAGAGGGAGACATAGTCTCCTTAGACAGTCACTGGAATATATTCTTAACCCACTCAGAAGAAAGAGGAATAAAATGGGAAAATCAGTAGAACGGGCTGAGCATTAATATTCCAACCGTTGGGACATGAAGGTTGAGGCCAAGAGCGGATCCAGCCCAGTAAGAACTTCGAGAGGGCCCTCACGCATGTGAGATCTTCTCCTCTGGTTCAGGGTCACGCCCCATCCTGTCCACCCCTGGGTAACACTGGCAGTAAGAGTCCCGTAAACCTACACTGTAGGGTCCCGCTGGGTTCGTGAATAGGGGACTGTAGGGTGACACTAGGGTTGTGAGTGGTTCAACCGTATGTGGGACAGAGTATTCTCCTGTCTACACTGGATCCAGGTAGACGTGGGGCAGGCTCTCCTTCTTGTCTACACTGGGTCTAGGTGGAGGTGGGGCGGGGTCTTCTCCTGTCTACACTGGGTCCAGGCAGACATAGGTCATGGGTAGACCGTAGGGTTACGCCGGGGGTCCTGTAGGGTTATGCTAGGGATCATGAGTAGGAGACAGTCGGGTTACGCCAGGGGGTCATGGGCAGGGGACTGTACAGTGTTACACTAGGGGTCATGAGTAGGGGACGGTAGGGTTCCGCCAGAGGTCATGGGTAGGGGACTGTATGGTTACACTAGGTGTGGTAAGTAGGGGACTGTACGGGTCATGAGTAGGGGACTGTACGGTTCCGCCAGAGTGGTGAGTAGGAAACTGTAGGGTTACGCCAGGGGTCATAAGTAGGGGACTGTAGGGGTTGTGAGTAGGGGACTGTAGGGTTACGCCACAGGTCATGGGTAGGGGACTGTACGGTTACGCTAGGTGTGGTAGGTAGGGGACTGTACAGGTCGTGAGTAGGGGACTGTAGGGTTCTGCCAGGGTGGTGAGTAGGGGACTGTAGGGTTATGCCAGGGGTCATAGGTAGGGGACTGCAGGGGTCGTGAGTAGGGGACTATAGGATTACACCAAGTGTGGTGAGTAGGGGACTGTAGGGTTACGCTGGAGGTCATCAGTAGGGGACTGTAGGGGTCATGAATAGAGGACTGTAGGGTTACACTAGGTGTGGTGAGTAGGGGACTGTAGGGTTATGCTGGAGGTATTCTGTGGGGGACTGTAGGGTTACACTAGGTGTGGTGAGTAGGGGACTGTAGGGTTACACTAGGTGTGGTGAGTAGGGGACTGTAAGGTTACAATAGGGGTGGTGAGTAGGGGACTGTAGGGTTACACGGAGGGTCGTCCGTAGGGTCCGTGGTTTCACTTACCGGTAGGTTTTCAGTGCCAGGCTGCATATTCTAGAAACAAAACAAAACACAATACAAGGCTCACTGTTCCCATTTCTAAAACACTTTACATGGTTCACACAGTGTCTCCCTTGGTGTGGGCACCGAATGGAAAAAGAGTCCCTGCAGAGTGGCAGGCAGGTCTCCCTCCACAAACCCCAAATCTACAAGACAGGTAGGATGAGGAGCTGCAAACACAGAATTCTTCCTGGCCAGATATCCTCCTGTAATCCATCCACAAAGATCCCACTGGCCTTGGGGTAGGGTGTTCTGTCTACACTGCATCCAGGTAGACATGAAGTAGGCTCTCCTTGCCTATACTGGGTCCAGGTGGTTGAGGGACAAGATCTCCTCTTGTCTACACTGGGTGGAGGTGGACGTGGGGCAGGCCTCTTCCTGTCTACACTGGGTCCAGGTGGTTGAGGGACAAGATCTCCTCTTGTCTACACTGGATAGACGTGGACGTGGGGCAGGTCTCTTCCTGTCTACACTGGGTCTAGGTGGTTGTGGGACAAGATCTCCTCTTGTCTACACTGGGTGGAGGTGGACGTGGGGCAGGCCTCTTCCTGTCTACACTGGGTCCAGGTGGTTGAGGGACAAGATCTCCTCTTGTCTACACTGGATGGAGGTAGATGTGGGGCAGGTTGTCTTCCTGTCTACACTGGGTCCAGGTGGTTGAGGGACAAGATCTCCTCTTGTCTACACTGGATGGAGGTGGACGTGGGGCAGGTTGTCTTCCTGTCTACACTGGGTCTAGGTGGTTGAGGGACAAGATCTCCTCTTGTGTACACTGGATGGAGGTGGACGTGGGGCAGGCCTCTTCCTGTCTACACTGGGTCTAGGTGGTTGTGGGACAAGATCTCCTCTTGTCCACACTGGATGGAGGTGGACGTGGGGCAGGCCTCTTCCTGTCTACACTGGGTCCAGGTGGTTGAGGGACAAGATCTCCTCTTGTCTACACTGGGTGGAGGTGGACGTGGGGCAGGTTGTCTTCCTGTCTACACTGGGTCCAGGTGGTTGAGGGACAAGATCTCCTCTTGTCTACACTGGGTGGAGGTGGACGTGGGGCAGGTCTCTTCCTGTCTACACTGGGTCCAGGTGGTTGAGGGACAAGATCTCCTCTTGTGTACACTGGATGGAGGTGGACGTGGGGCAGGGTGTCCTTCTGTCTACCCTGGGTCCAGGTGGTTGAGGGACAAGATCTCCTCTTGTCTACACTGGATGGAGGTGGACGTGGGGCAGGCCTCTTCCTGTCTACACTGGGTCCAGGTGGTTGAGGGACAAGATCTCCTCTTATCTACACTGGGTGGAGGTGGACGTGGGGCAGGCCTCTTCCTGTCTACACTGGGTCCAGGTGGTTGAGGGACAAGATCTCCTCTTGTCTACACTGGGTGGAGGTGGACGTGGGGCAGGTTGTCTTCCTGTCTACACTGGGTCCAGGTGGTTGAGGGACAAGATCTCCTCTTGTCTACACTGGATGGAGGTGGACGTGGGGCAGGGTGTCCTTCTGTCTACACTGGGTCCAGGTGGTTGACGGACAAGATCTCCTCTTGTGTACACTGGATGGAGGTGGACGTGGGGCAGGGTGTCCTTCTGTCTACACTGGGTCCAGGTGGTTGACGGACAAGATCTCCTCTTGTGTACACTGGATGGAGGTGGACGTGGGGCAGGTTGTCTTCCTGTCTACACTGGGTCCAGGTGGTTGAGGGACAAGATCTCCTCTTGTCTACACTGGATGGAGGTGGACGTGGGGCAGGGTGTCCTTCTGTCTACACTGGGTCCAGGTGGTTGACGGACCAGATCTCCTCTTGTCTACACTGGATGGAGGTGGACGTGGGGCAGGGTGTCCTTCTGTCTACACTGGGTCCAGGTGGTTGAGGCACAAGATCTCCTCTTGTCTACACTGGATGGAGGTGGACGTGGGGCAGGTCTCTTCCTGTGTACACTGGGTCCAGGTGGTTGAGGGACAAGATCTCCTCTTGTGTACACTGGATGGAGGTGGACGTGGGGCAGGTTGTCTTCCTGTCTACACTGGGTCTAGGTGGTTGAGGGACAAGATCTCCTCTTGTCTACACTGGATGGAGGTGGACGTGGGGCAGGGTCTCCTGCTGTCTACACTGAGGGTAGGTGGGGGTGGGGTCGGGTCTCCTTCTGTCTACACTGCGTCCAGCTGCAGATGGAGCAGAGGCTCTCCCTTGCTTGTTGCATCACCCTCCACACCTCCGGGTCCACTTTCTGGTTCCATGGTTGCAGGATCATCCTTGTCCATCCTCCTGCAACTTCCTTCAAGGTTGCTTCACAGGCCACAGGCTCCTCACCGCTTCCTCTGCTCCCCGAAGTGCATTCACCCCAGGGTCACCGCTTACCATCCACCCATCCTTCCCCCAGGCCACATTCCCCGGATTCCCAGGCTCCTCTGTGTGCGTGTCCCGTGCGCCTCCCTCCTGATGCCCGGGCCCAGGGGATCTCTCACCGACCTTTCTGTGGACGTCCAGCTGGTACTGAAAGTCCAGGTACGACAGCTTCTGATAGGTCCTGGGCTGTTTCCACCGTACCAGGCAGTGCGTCGTGTTGCAGCGTACAGTGACGTTACCGGGCGGGTTAAATCGTTCTGGAACGAGGGTGCAGGATACACACCTGAACCCCAGAGGTCCTGTCTACACTGGGTCCAGGTGGAGGTGGGGCAGAGTCTCCTCTCATCTACACTGGGTCCAGGTGGAGGTGGGGCAGGGTCTCCTCCTGTCTACACTGGGTCCAGGTGGAGGTGGGGCAGGGTCTCCTCCTGTCTACACTGGGTCCAGGTGGAGGTGAGACAGGGTCTCCTCCTGTCTACACTGGGTCCAGATGGACGTGGAGTAGGGACACCTGTTTGTCTACACTGGGTCCAGGTGGAGGTGAGGCAGGGTCTCCTCCTGTCTACACTGGGTCCAGGTGGACGTGGAGTAGGACACCTGTTTGTCTACACTGGGTCCAGGTGGAGGTGGGACAGGGTCTCCTCCTGTCTACACTGGGTCCAGATGGACGTGGAGTAGGGACACCTGTTTGTCTACACTGGGTCCAGGTGGAGGTGAGGCAGGGTCTCCTCCTGTCTACACTGGGTCCAGGTGGACGTGGAGTAGGACACCTGTTTGTCTACACTGGGTCCAGGTGGAGGTGGGACAGGGTCTCCTCCTGTCTACACTGGGTCCAGGTGGAGGTGGGACAGGGTCTCCTCCTGTCTACACTGGGTCCAGGTGGAGGTGGAGTACGGACACCTCTTTGTCTACACTGGGTCCAGGTGGAGGTGAGGCAGGGTCTCCTCCTGTCTACACTGGGTCCAGGTGGAGGTGGGACAGGGTCTCCTCCTGTCTACACTGGGTCCAGGTGGAGGTGGAGTAGGACACCTGTTTGTCTACACTGGGTCCAGGTGGAGGTGAGGCAGGGTCTCCTCCTGTCTACACTGGGTCCAGGTGGAGGTGGGACAGGGTCTCCTCCTGTCTACACTGGGTCCAGGTGGAGGTGGGACAGGGTCTCCTCCTGTCTACACTGGGTCCATGTGGAGGTGGAGTAGGGACACCTGTTTGTCTACACTGGGTCCAGGTGGAGGTGGAGTACGGACACCTGTTTGTCTACACTGGGTCCAGGTGGAGGTGGGGCAGGGTCTCCTCCTGTCTACACTGGGTCCAGGTGGAGGTGGTGCAGGGTCTCCTCCTGTCTACACTGGGTCCAGGTGGAGGTGGGGCAGGGTCTCCTCCTGTCTATCCTGGGTCCAGGTGGACGTGGAGTAGGGACATCTCTGTCTACACTGGGTCCAGGTGGAGGTGGTGCAGAGTCTCCTCCTGTCTACACTGGGTCCAGGTGGAGGTGAGGCAGAGTCTCCTCCTGTCTATCCTGGGTCCAGGTGGAGGTGGAGTAGGGACACCTGTTTGTCTACACTGGGTCCAGGTGGAGGTGAGGCAGGGTCTCCTCCTGTCTACACTGGGTCCAGGTGGAGGTGGGACAGGGTCTCCTCCTGTCTACACTGGGTCCAGGTGGAGGTGGGACAGGGTCTCCTCCTGTCTACACTGGGTCCATGTGGAGGTGGAGTAGGGACACCTGTTTGTCTACACTGGGTCCAGGTGGAGGTGGAGTACGGACACCTGTTTGTCTACACTGGGTCCAGGTGGAGGTGGGGCAGGGTCTCCTCCTGTCTACACTGGGTCCAGGTGGAGGTGGTGCAGGGTCTCCTCCTGTCTACACTGGGTCCAGGTGGAGGTGGGGCAGGGTCTCCTCCTGTCTATCCTGGGTCCAGGTGGACGTGGAGTAGGGACATCTCTGTCTACACTGGGTCCAGGTGGAGGTGGTGCAGAGTCTCCTCCTGTCTACACTGGGTCCAGGTGGAGGTGAGGCAGAGTCTCCTCCTGTCTATCCTGGGTCCAGGTGGAGGTGGAGTAGGGACACCTGTTTGTCTACACTGGGTCCAGGTGGAGGTGGAGTACGGACACCTGTTTGTCTACACTGGGTCCAGGTGGAGGTGGGGCAGGGTCTCCTCCTGTCTACACTGGGTCCAGGTGGAGGTGGGACAGGGTCTCCTTCTGTCTACACTGGGTCCAGGTGGAGGTGGAGTAGGGACACCTGTTTGTCTACACTGGGTCCAGGTGGAGGTGGAGTACGGACACCTGTTTGTCTACACTGGGTCCAGGTGGAGGTGGGGCAGGGTCTCCTCCTGTCTATCCTGGGTCCAGGTGGAGGTGGAGTAGGGACACCTGTTTGTCTACACTGGGCCCAGGTGGAGGTGGAGTAGGGACATCTCTGTCTACACTGGGTCCAGGTGGAGGTGGGGCAGAGTCTCCTCCTGTCTACACTGGGTCCAGGTGGACGTGGAGTAGGACACCTGTTTGTCTACACTGGGTCCAGGTGGAGGTGGGGCAGGGTCTCCTCCTGTCTATCCTGGGTCCAGGTGGAGGTGGAGTAGGGACACCTGTTTGTCTACACTGGGTCCAGGTGGAGGTGGAGTAGGGACATCTCTGTCTACACTGGGTCCAGGTGGAGGTGGGGCAGGGTCTCCTCCTGTCTACACTGGGTCCAGGTGGAGGTGGGGCAGCTACCATGTCCAGGAGACATACCCACTGGGGCAGGGGGTCCACGGTGGGAGGTGGGGATGGGCTCGGGGAGCAGGAGTCACACTCCTGTGACAGTTCTGAGCCTGAAGAGGCCGGGAACGTCCAATGGGATGAAGGAGCCCATGGGTGGGATGCGATGGGCTTGGGAAGACGAGAGTGTGTGGGCATATGGAGCTGGCTCCAAGAGGCCAGCCAGGAGTGGGGCACTGGGACACGAAGAAATGCTGGTGAGGAAAAAATGAAGAAAAAGAGGAAGGAAGGAGGAAAGGAGAGAAGGAGAAGGGAGGAGAGGAAGAAGGAAAGAAGGAAGAAGGGAGGGAGAGAGGGAGGGAAGGAAAGAGGGAGGGGAGAAGGAAGGGAGGGAGGGAGGAAGGGAAAGAAGGAAGGAAGGAAGGAAGGAAGGAAGGAAGGAAGGAAAGAAGAAACACAGGCAGGAAAGAAGGAAAGAAAGAAGGAGAGAAAGAGAGAGGCCAGGTGCGGTGGCTGACACCTGTAATCCCAGTACTTTGGGAGGCTGAGGCGGTGGATCATCTGAGATTAGGAGTTCCAGACAGGTCTGGCCAAGATGGTGAAACCCTGTCTCTACTAAAAACACAAAAATTAACCGGGTGTGGTGGCAGGTGCCTGTCATCCCAGCTACTCAGGAGGCTGAGGCAGGAGAATCGCTTGAACCTGGGGGGCGGAGATTGCAGTGAGCTGAGATTTCACCACTGCGCTCCAGCCTGGGTGACAGAGTATACCTCAAAAAAAGGGAAGTTAAATCAGCTCAGTTGTAATTTGTTACAGCACCAAAGTTACGCATATATGTATATATTTTTGAGACGTTGCTCTGTCGCTCAAGCTGGAGTGCAGGGGCACAATCTCGCCTCACTGCAACCTCCACCTCCTACGTTCAAGTGACTCTTCTCAGCCTCCCGAGTAGCTGGGATTACAGGCACGCGCCACCACGCCCAGCTAATTTTTGAATTTTTAGTAGAGATGGGGTTTCCCCATGTTGGTCAGGCCGGTCTGGAACACCCGATCTCAGGTGATCGGCCCGCCTCGGCCTCCCAAAGTGCTGGGATTACAGGTGTGAGCCACCGCACCCGGCCTCAGTTACACAGATTTTCAGGCAAATTCCATTTCACCTATAAACAATAGGAAAATCATATGTGTTATTCTCACCTATTTTCTTTGTGTCCAAAAGTGAATCGAAGAATTGGATGCCAATTTCTTGGCTGGTTCCGTTAACCAGGAAGTAATTGCGAGATGTTAATCCTGACAGGTTACCCAGGTGGCATCCCACGTGGGTTCCTGAGTCTTCTATGTAATAAGGACACTGGATCTCCCTCCTTCTCCTGCAAGATTAAAAAGTGTTCAGAGAGCAATCAGGAAAACAAAACAAAACACAAAGACACAAAACAAAACAAAAACAAACACAAAACAACACCACAAAACAAAAACAGCAAAACACGAAACAAAAAAACACAAAAACACAAAACAAACGAAAACAAACACAAAACAAAAACACAAAACAAAAACACAAAACAAAAACAGCAAAACACGAAACAAAAAAACACAAAAACACAAAACAAATGAAAACAAACACAAAACAAAACAAAAACACAAAACAAAACAAAAACACAAAACAGAAACAGCAAAACATGAAACAAAAAAACACAAAAACACAAACACAAAACAAAACAGAAACAAGCACAAAAAAAACCAAAAACACAAAAACACAACACAAAACAACGCAAAAACACAAAACAAAAACACAAAAACACAACAGAAAACAACGCAAAAACACAAAACAAAAACACAAAAACAAAAACAAAACACAAAACAAAACAAAAACAAACACAAAACACAAAAACCCAAAACAGAAAAACAACACGAAAGAAAACACAAAAACATAAAACAAAAAAACACAAAACACAAACACAAAACAAACAGAAACAAGCACAAAACAAACACACAAAAACATGAAACAAAAAAACACAAAAACACAAAAGAAAAACACAAAAACACACACAAAAAACAAAACAAAAAACCACAAAACCACAAAACAAAACAAAAAGAAACACAAAAGAAAACACAAGAAAACAGCACAAAACAAAACAAAATAAAAAACAGGCTCAGTGCACTGGCTTGCACCTGTCATCCCAGCACTTTGGGAGGTTGAGGCAGGTGGATCACCTGAGGTCAGGAGTTCAAGACCAGCCTGGCCAACACAGTGAAACTCCGTCTCTACTAAAAATACAAAAATTAGCCGGGCGTGGTGGCGGCACCTGTAATCCCAGCTACCAGGGAGGCTGAGGCAGGAGAATCGCTTGAACCCGGGAGGGAGGTGCAGGTTGCAGGGAGCGGAGATGGCACCACTGCACTCCAGCCTGGGTGACAGAGCGAGACTCTGTCTCTAAATAAATATATGGGGCCTGGTGT